>NC_084613.1:80995306-81070306 GCF_033978795.1 Nerophis ophidion
ATGGACAATGTTGTTTCAACACACATTCATTCATTCATACATGACCCCATTAACCTAACAGGGACATGGACAATGTTGTTTCAACACACATTCATTCATTCATACATGACCCCATTGACCTAACAGGGACATGGACAATGTTGTTTCAACACACATTCATTCATTCATACATGACCCCATTGACCTAACAGGGACATGGACAATGTTGTTTCAACACACATTCATTCATTCATACATGACCCCATTTACCTAACAGGGACATGGACAATGTTGTTTCAACACACATTCATTCATTCATACATGACCCCATTGACCTAACAGGGACATGGACAATGTTGTTTCAACACACATTCATTCATTCATACATGACCCCATTGACCTAACAGGGACATGGACAATGTTGTTTCAACACACATTCATTCATTCATACATGACCCCATTGACCTAACAGGGACATGGACAATGTTGTTTCAACACACATTCATTCATTCATACATGACCCCATTGACCTAACAGTGACATGGACAATGTTGTTTCAACACACATTCATTCATTCATACATGACCCCATTGACCTAACAGGGACATGGACAATGTTGTTTCAACACACATTCATTCATTCATACATGACCCCATTGACCTAACAGGGACATGGACAATGTTGTTTCAACACACATTCATTCATTCATACATGACCCCATTGACCTAACAGGGACATGGACAATGTTGTTTCAACACACATTCATTCATTCATACATGACCCCATTGACCTAACAGGGACATGGACAATGTTGTTTCAACACACATTCATTCATTCATACATGACCCCATTGACCTAACAGGGACATGGACAATGTTGTTTCAACACACATTCATTCATTCATACATGACCCCATTGACCTAACAGGGACATGGACAATGTTGTTTCAACACACATTCATTCATTCATACATGACCCCATTGACCTAACAGGGACATGGACAATGTTGTTTCAACACACATTCATTCATTCATACATGACCCCATTGACCTAACAGGGACATGGACAATGTTGTTTCAACACACATTCATTCATTCATACATGACCCCATTGACCTAACAGGGACATGGACAATGTTGTTTCAACACACATTCATTCATTCATACATGACCCCATTGACCTAACAGGGACATGGACAATGTTGTTTCAACACACATTCATTCATTCATACATGACCCCATTGACCTAACAGGGACATGGACAATGTTGTTTTAACACACATTCATTCATTCATTCATACATGACCCCATTGACCTAACAGGGACATGGACAATGTTGTTTCAACACACATTCATTCATTCATACATGACCCCATTGACCTAACAGGGACATGGACAATGTTGTTTCAACACACATTCATTCATTCATACATGACCCCATTGACCTAACAGGGACATGGACAATGTTGTTTCAACACACATTCATTCATTCATACATGACCCCATTGACCTAACAGGGACATGGACAATGTTGTTTCAACACACATTCATTCATTCATACATGACCCCATTGACCTAACAGGGACAATGTTGTTTCAACACACATTCATTCATTCATACATGACCCCTTTGATCTAACACATGGACAATGTTGTTACAACACACATTCATTCATTCATTCATACACGACGCCATTGACCTAACAGGGACATGGACAATGTTGTTTCAACACACATTCATTCATTCATACATGACCCCTTTGATCTAACACATGGACAATGTTGTTACAACACACATTCATTCATTCATACACGACGCCATTGACCTAACAGGGACATGGACAATGTTGTTTCAACACACATTCATTCATTCATACATGACCCCTTTGATCTAACACATGGCCAATGTTGTTTCAACACACATTCATTCATTCATACACCACCCCATTGACCTAACAGAGACATGGACAATGTTGTTACAACACACATTCATTCATTCATTCATACACGACGCCATTGACCTAACAGGGACATGGACAATGTTGTTTCAACACACATTCATTCATTCATACATGACCCCATTGACCTAACAGAGACATGGACAATGTTGTTACAACACACATTCATTCATTCATTCATACACCACCCCATTGACCTCACAAGGAGAGAATGAGACAAGAATTACTTCGATGAGAAAGTCTCCCGTCCTCAAGCTGGCCCTCCATGCCACACCTTCCACGTCCACTGACTCCAGGTACTGCAGGGCGGGGAAGGCGGGGGTGGGCGTGAACTCTTCAATGGGCGTCTCAGCTGACAAACGATGAAAAGAGACAGCTGTCAATCAAAGACGTCTTAGAGCATGTTGACACATTTCAAACACACACTTTGTGAGCAGCTGCTCTTGTAGAAAATACTCCATTCAATCTTGGCACCTGGGAGTGAGTGAGTGAGTGTGTGTGTGTGTGTGTGTCTGTCACGGGCTTCTACACACTGAGAGAAAGCGAAATAAAAGCAGACTTCCCCTAAGATGCCTTAGAGGGGTTGCCATAGCAACCATCCCATGCAAGAAGAGGGGGGTGGGGGTGGGGGGTTGGAGGATGTGCGAGGAGTAAAATGTGGGGAAGGAGACGAGTGGAGAAGGCAATTTGTGTTCGGATGCAGGATGTTCGTGAGAGGATGATGGAGCTTGTGAAGTAGAGAGTGGAAAAAACACATAGATGAGAAAATGACCACAGACTTGTTCACTGAATTTGAGTGGAGCAGATGGGACAACACACACACACACACACACACGCACACACGCACGCACGCACGCACGCACGCACGCACGCACGCACACACGCGCACGCACACACACACTCATAGACAAAAACACACACACAGACATACACTCGCACAAACACACACACAATTACACGCAAACAAATACATTCGCACACACTTGCACACACACAAAAACATACCTAAACACACACACGCGCACACAAAAACACACACATATGCACGCTCACACACACACACACACATACACACTCACACACACACGTACACACGCACGCACGCACGCACACTCACACACAAAAACACACACACACACACACGCACACACACACGCACAGACATACACTCGCACAAACGCACACACACGTGCACGCACGCACGCATGCACACGCACTCACAAAAACACACACACATACACGCACTCACACACACACAGACATACACTCACACAAACACACACACAATTACACGAACACAAATACATTCGCACACACTTGCACACACACAAAAACATACCTAAACACACACATGCGCACACAAAAACACACACATATACACGGTCACACACACATACACACTCACACACAATCGCACAAACACACCCTCGCACGCACACAAAAACACACACATTCACACACTCGCACACACACATACAAAAACACACATTTACACACTCACTCACACACACACACACACATTCACTCACACAAACACACACACTCGCACGCCCACAAAAACACACTTGCACACTAGTACACACACACATAGCCACTCGCACAAACACACATTTTCATGTACACAAAAACACACACTCGCACGCACACAAAAACACACTTGCACACACATACACACTTGCACTAACACACACTTGCATGCACACAAAAACACACACTCGCACACACTCGCACGCACACAAAAACACACACATTCACACACTCACACGCACACACACGCACACAAAAACAGACATTTACACACTCACACACACACACAAAATCACACATTTACACACTCACACACTTGCACAAACACACACTCGCACACACTCACACTCGCACGCACACAAAAACACATATTCACAGACTCGCACGCACACACATTCACACACTCACACGCACACTTATACACACTTATACACACTTATACACACTTATATACACACACACACACACACACACACACACACACACACACACACACACACACACACACACACACACACACACACACACACACACACACACACACACACACACACACACACACACATTGACCAAAGCTGCCAGCCTGCCTAGGCCTCACAAAATAACAAATGGCCTGACTCCAGTGTGTACTACAGTGTGTACTACAGTGTGTGTCCCTTTAAGACTATTCCAATAGATCTTTGACCTATTTTGTGTATTTCAACAAAGTTATTGAAGAAGAGTAAAAGTCACCTTTTGCTCCTCGCAGGACAAAACCGAAGCCCTCGTTTTCTTTCTTCTGCAAGACTGCATTCTTCTCCTCAATGATGTAGTCACTGTGAAGGATAGCACACATCAAATAGATATGAAAGCACACACACACACACGCACACACACGCACACACACACACACACACACACACACACACACACACAAATGCGAGTGGTCGGGAGCAAAGTGTGGGATGCAGCTTAAGAGGGAATTAATCTTGTGACTGATCCTCGATAAGAAGAAAGCTTCCTTGGCTGAGAGACTCAGACTGGATGTTCTTCTACGACTAACCACCAGAGGCTCAGAGTGGATGTTCTTCTACGACTAACCACTAGAGGCTTAGAGTGGATGTTCTATTACGACTAACCACCAGACGTTTAGAGCAGATGTTTTCCTACAACTAAACACCAGAGACTCAGCGTGGATGTACTCCTACAACTAACTACCAAAGACTCAGAGTGGATGTTCTCCTAAGATTAACCACCAGAGAGTCAGCGTGGATGTTCTCCTACGACTAACCACCAGAGGCTCAGAGTGGATGTTCTCCTACAACTAACTACCAAAGACTCAGAGTGGATGTTCTCCTACAACTAACCACCAGACGTTTAGAGCAGATGTTCTCCTACAACTAACTACCAAAGACTCAGAGTGGATGTTCTCCTACAACTAACCACCAGACGTTTAGAGCAGATGTTCTCCTACAACTAACTACCAAAGACTCAGAGTGGATGTTCTCCTACAACTAACCACCAGACGTTTAGAGCAGATGTTCTCCTACGACTAACCACCAGAGGCTCAGAGTGGATGTTCTCCTACGACTAACCACCAGAGACTCAGACTGGATGTTCTCATACGACTAACCACAGTGGCTCAGAGTTGATGTTCTCCTCCGACTAACCACCAGAGGCTCAGAGTGGATGTTCGCCTACGACTAACCACCAGAAGTTTAGAGCAGATGTTCTCCTACGACTAACCACCAGAGGCTCAGGGTGGATGTTCTCCTACGATTAACCACCAGAGGCTCAGAGTGGATGTTCTTCTACGAGTAACCACCAGAGGCTCAGAGTGGATGTTCTCCTACGACTAACCACAGTAGCTCAGAGTGGACTAACCACCAGACGTTTAGAGCAGATGTTCTCCTACGACTAACCACCAGAGGCTCAGAGTGGATGTTCTTCTACGACTAACCACTAGAGACTCAGCGTGGATGTTCTCCTACAACTAACCACCAGAGGCTCAGAGTGGATGTTCTCCTACAACTAACTACCAAAGACTCAGAGTGGTAATCTCCTAAGATTAACCACCAGAGACTCAGCGTGGATGTTCTCCTAGGACTAATCACCAGAGACTCAGAGTGGATGTTCTCCTACAACTAACCACCAGAGGCTTAGATAGGATGTTCTATTACGACTAACCACCAAACGTGTAGAGCAGATGTTCTCCTACGACTAACCACCAGAGGCTTAGAGTGGATGTTCTATTACAACTAACAACCAGACGTTTAGAGCAGATGTTCTCCTACGACTAACCACCAGAGGCTCAGAATGGATGTTCTCCCAAGACTAACCACCAGAGGCTTAGAGTGGATGTTCTCCTACAACTAAGCACCAGAGGCTCAGAGTGGATGTACTCCTACAACTAACCACAGTAGCTCAGAGTGGACTAACCACCAGACGTTTAGAGCAGATGTTCTCCTACGACTAACTACCAGAGGCTCAGAGTGGATGTTCTGCTACGACTAACCACCAGAGGATCAAAGTGGATGTTCTCCTATTACTAACCACCAGAGACTCATAGCGGATGTTCTCCTACAACTAAGCACCAGAAGCCCAGAGCAGCTGTTCTCCTTTGTCTTACCATGAGAGACTCAGAGTGGATTTTCTCTTACGACTAACTACCAGAGGCTCAGAGTGGATTTTCTGCGACGACTAACCACCAGAGACTCAGAGTGGATGTTCTCCTACGACTAACCACCAGAGGCTCAGAGTGGATGTTCTCCTAAGACTAACCACCAGAGGCTTAGAGTGGATGTTCTATTACGACTAACCACCAGAGGCTTAGAGTGGATGTTCTCCTACAACTAACCACCAGACGTTTAGAGCAGATGTTTTCCTACGACTAACCACCAGAGACTCAGAGTGGATGTTCTCCTACGACTAACCACCAGAGGCTTAGAGTGGATGTTCTATTACGACTAACCACCAGACGTTTAGAGCAGATTTTCTCCTACGACTAACCACAGAGGCTCAGAGTGGATGTTCTCATACGACTCACTACCGGAGACTCAGTGTGGATGTTCTCCTACGACTAACCACAGAGACTTAGAGTGGATGTTCTCCTTACACCACCAGAAGCCCAGAGCAGCTGTTCTCCTTTGTCTTACCATGAGAGACTCAGAGTGGATTTTCTCTTACGACTAACTACCAGAGGCTCAGAGTGGATGTTCTACTACGACTAACCACCAGAGACTCAAAGTGGATGTTCTCCTACAACTAAGCACCAGAAGCCCAGAGCAGATGTTCTCCTTTGTCTTACCATGAGAGACTCAGAGTGGATTTTCTCTTACAACCAACTACCAGAGGCTCAGAGTGGATGTTCTATTACGACTAACCACCAGACGTTTAGAGCAGATGTTCTCCTACGACTAACCACAGAGGCTCAGAGTGGATGTTCTGCTAAGACTAACCACCAGAGGCTTGGAGTGGATGTTCTATTACGACTAACCACCAGACGTTTAGAGCAGATGTTCTCCTACGACTAACCACAGAGGCTCAGAGTTGATGTTCTCCTACGACTAACCACCAAATCAAAATATAGTTATAAATCTATAAAGTATGTGGAATATAAATCTCAAATGGTAAATATTTGTAATCTTAAATATTAACCAAAATATTTTAATACAAACGTTAAATCCAAATATAAAAGTTAAAAATATAAATAAACATAATTAAATGTTAAAAGCAAATCTCTCAGATGTTTTCATGCTTCTATGCAACACCTGTTTGGAGCCAACGTTTTCAACAACATGCTGAATAATTTTCTACCTTCAAGGTACTCAAAGCGCTTTGACTCCATTTCCCCATTCACCCATTCATTCCTCCAGAAGCTCCATGTGATGTCAGATGCAACAAAAATGAAGCTGTTTGGCCACAACACCCAGCGATATGTTTAGAGGATAAAGGTGAGGCCTTTAATCCCAGGAATATCACTCCTACCGTCAAGCATGGTGGTGGTAGTATTATGCTCTGGGCCTGTTTTGCTGCCAATGGAACTGGTGCTTTACACGGGACAATGAAAAAGGAGGATTACCTCCAAAATTCTTCAGGACAACCTAAAAATCATCAGCCCGGAGGTTGGGTCTTGGGCACAACAGGACAATGACACCAAACACAGGACAAAAGTGGTAAAGGAATGGCTAAATCAGGCTAAAATGAAGGTTTTAGAAAGTCCTGACTTAAACGTGTGGACAATGCTGAAGAAACAAGTCCATGTCAGAAAACCAACACATTTAGCTCAACAATTTAGTCAAGGTCAGCGAAAATTCAACCAGAAGCTTGTGGATGGCGACCAAAAGTGCCTTTTTGCAGTGAAACTTGCCAAAGTACATGTAAGCAAATATTAACATTGCTGTTTGTATACTTTTGACGCGGAAAATTTGTTCACATTTTCAGTAGAACCATAATAAATTCATAAAAGAACCAAACTTCAGGAATGTTTTTGCTCCAATCACTCTATCACAAAAAAAATAACAGTTCTAGAAATTAGGCACCAGGTCGCCCGTAAGGACCAGATGAGTCGCCCACTGGCCTGTTTTCTAAAAATAGCTCAAATAGCAGCACTTACCAGTGAGCTGCCTCTATTTTTCAAATTGTATTTATTTACTAGCAAGCTGGTCACGCTTTGCTCGACATTTTTAATTCTAAGAGAGATAAAACTCAAATAGAATTTGAAAATCCAAGAAAATATTTTAAAGACTTGGTCTTCACTTGTTTAAATTAATTCATTAATTTTTTTACTTTGCTTCTTATAACTTTCAGAAAGACAATTTTAGAGAAAAAATACAACTTTAAAAATGATTTTAGGATTTTTAAACACATATACTTTTTTACCTTTTAAATCTTTCCTGACAATTTAAATCAATGTTCAAGCATTTATTTATTTTTTATTGTCAAGAAAAATAAATACATTTTAATGTAATTCTTCATTTTAGCTTCTGTTTTTTTGACAAAGAATATTTGTGAAATATTTCGTCAAACTTCTTATGATTAAAATTCAAAAAAAATATTCTGGCAAATCTAGAAAATCTGTAGAATCAAATTTGAATCTTATTTCAAAGTCTTTTGAATTTCTTTAAAAAATTTGGTTCTGGAAAATCTAGAAGAAATAATGATTTGTCTTTGTTAGAAATATAGCTTGGTCCAATTTGTTATATATTCTAACAAAGTGCAGATTGGATTTTAACCTATTTAAAACATGTCATCAAAATTTTAAAATTAATCTTAATCAGCAAAAATTAATAATGATGTTCCATAAATTCTTTTTTATTTTTTTTTCAAAAAGATTCAAATTAGCTATTTTTCTCTACATTTTTTTCGGTTGAATTTTGAATTCTAAAGAGTCGATATTGAAAATAAACTATGTTTCAAAATTTGATTTTCATTTTTTTCGTGTTTTCTCCTCTTTTAAACCGTTCAATTAAGTGTTTTTTTTTCATCTTTTATTCTCCCCAAAAAAACCTTCCGTAAAAGGAAAAAAAAAGTACGACGGAATGACAGACAGAAATACCCTTTTTTTTAAAAAATATATGTAGATTTATTTATTAAAGTTAAATTGAGCAAATTGGCTATTTCTGGCAATTTATTTAAGTGTGTATCAAACTGGTAGCCCTTCACATTAATCAGTACACAAGAAGTAGCTCTTGGTTTCAACAAGGTTGGTGACCCCTGATGCACACTTTTGACCACAACTGTATAACAGCTGCAAAAGTGTCAAATTCATGTTGACACTCAAAACAGGAGAAATATTTTATTTTATTTCATTCATTTTATTTTATATATTTTATCAGAAGTGTCCTGAAACCTTGATGACACAACTTCAACATTTCCATCTTCTGTGGTTTGAATAGAAATATGTGAAATGGAGTCATCACACGGATAAAAAAAAGGCTTGTTTTGACTCCGGTGACACTTTGACTTCGCAACGAGATCCTTTTTTCTGCAGGAAGGAGCTTCTTTTATTATTTATGTTTGAAACTTGAACACCTGCCCTTTGAAATGTGACTCCATTATTCCTCCATACGCTCATGTTTCATATCTCTGTCCATGGCTGACAGGGATTGGAAGAATAACTCCATCAACATGTAAGAATATAGTCTTACATGTTTTTTTTATTTACAGTAATATACACTATAAAAAACAGTAATATACACTACATGTACAGTAATATACACTACATGTACAGTAATATACACTATATAAAACAGTAATATATACTACATTTACAGTAATATACACTACATGTACAGTAATATACACTATATAAAAAAGTAATATATACTACATTTACAGTAATATACACTACATGTACAGTAATACACACATTTAGTGTATATTACCCTGCATGTACAGTAATATACACTACATGTACAGTAATATACACTACATGTACAGTAATATACACTATAAAAAACAGTAATATACACTACATGTACAGTAATATACACTACATGTACAGTAATATACACTATAAAAAACAGTAATATACACTACATGTACAGTAATATACACTACATGTACAGTAATATACACTATATAAAACAGTAATATATACTACATTTACAGTAATATACACTACATGTACAGTAATACACACATTTAGTGTATATTACCCTGCATGTACAGTAATATACACTACATGTACAGTAATATACACTACATTTACAGTAATATACACTATAAAAACAGTAATATACACTACATTTACAATAATATACACTACATTTACAATAATATACACTACATGTACAGTAATGCACACTACATTTAGTGTATATTACACTGCATGTACAGTAATATACACTACATTTACAGTATTATACACTACATTTACAGTAATATACACTACATGTACAGTATTATACACTACATTTACAGTAATATACACTATATTAACAGTAATATACACTACATTTACAATAATACACTACATGTACAGTAATATACACTACATTTACAATAATATACACTACACGTACAGTAATATACACTACATGCACAGTAATATACACTACATGTACAGTAATATGCACTACATTTACAGTAATATACACTACATGTACAGTAATATACACTACATTTACAATAATATACACTACATGTACAGTAATATACACTACATGTACAGTAATATACACTACATGTACAGTCATGTTCACAACATGTACAGTAACATACACTACATTTGCAATAATATACACTACTTTTACAGTAATATATAATATATAATTGGTATGTCAGACTTAGCCCTGTCTCGGTTTAACTCTTATCTTACTGACAGGGTGCAGTGCGTCTCCCATAATAAATGTGACCTCGGACTACGTTAAGGTAACGTGTGGAGTTCCCCAGGGTTCGGTCCTTGGCCCTGCACTCTTCAGCATCTACATGCTGCTGCTAGGTGACATCATACGCAAATATGGCGTTAGCTTTTACTGTTATGCTGATAACACCCAACTCTACATGCCCCTAAAGTTGACCAACACGCCGGATTGTAGTCAGCTGGAGGCGTGTCTTAATGAAATTAAACAATGGATGTCCGCTAACTTTTTGCAACTCAACGTCAACAAAACGGAAATGCTGATTATCGGTCCTGCTAGACACCGACCTCTATTTAGTAATACAACTCTAACATTTGACAACCAAATAATAAAACAAGGCGACACGGTAAAGAATCTGGGTGTTATCTTTGACCCAACTCTCTCCTTTGAGTCACACATTAAAAGCGTTACTAAAACGGCCTTCTTTCATCTCCGTAATATCGCTAAAATTCGCTCCATTTTGTCCACTAAGGACGCCGGGATCATTATCCATGCGTTTGTTACGTCTCGCCTTGATTACTGTAACGTATTATTTTCGGGTCTCCCCATGTCTAGCATTAAAAGATTACAGTTGGTACAAAATGCGGCTGCTAGACTTTTGACAAGAACAAGAAAGTTTGATCACATTACGCCTGTACTGGCTCACCTGCACTGGCTTCCTGTGCACTTAAGATGTGACTTTAAGGTTTTACTACTTACGTATAAAATACTACACGGTCTAGCTCCATCCTTTCCTGCCGATTGTATTGTACCATATGTCCCGGCAAGACATCTGCGTTCAAAGACTCCGGCTTATTAGTGATTCCCAAAGCCCAAAAACAGTCTGCGGGCTATAGAGCGTTTTCATTTCGGGCTCCAGTACTCTGGAATGCCCTCCCGGTAACAGTTCGAGATGCCACCTCAGTAGAAGCATTTAAGTCTCACCTTAAAACTCATTTGTATACTCTAGCCTTTAAATAGACTCCCTTTTTAGACCAGTTGATCTGCCGTTTCTTTTCTTTTTCTCCTATGTCCCACTCTCCCTTGTGGAGGGGGTCCGGTCCGATCCGGTGGCCATGTACTGCTCGCCTGTGTATCGGCTTGGGGACATCTCTGCGCTGCTGATCCGCCTCCGCTTGGGATGGTTTCCTGCTGGCTCCGCTGTGAACGGGACTCTCGCTGCTGTGTTGGATCCGCTTTGGACTGGACTCTCGCGACTGTGTTGGATCCATTATGGATTGAACTTTCACAGTATCATGTTTGACCCGCTCGACATCCATTGCTTTCCTCCTCTCCAAGGTTCTCATAGTCATCATTGTCACCGACGTCCCACTGGGTGTGAGTTTTCCTTGCCCTTATGTGGGCCTACCGAGGATGTCGTAGTGGTTTGTGCAGCCCTTTGAGACACTAGTGATTTAGGGCTATATAAGTAAACATTGATTGATTGAATATACACTACATGTACAGTCATATACAGTACATTTAAAGTAATATATACTTAATTTACAGTAATATATACTTCATTTACAGTAATATGTACTTCATTTACAGCAATATACACTACATGTACAGTCAATCAATCAATCAATCAATGTTTAATTGTATATAGCCCTAAATCACTAGTGTCTCAAAGGGCTGCACAAACCACTACGACATCCTCGGTAGGCCCACATAAGGGCAAGGAAAACTCACACCCAGTGGGACGTCGGTGACAATGATGACTATGAGAACCTTGGAGTGGAGGAAAGCAATGGATGTCGAGCGGGTCTAACATGATACTGTGAAAGATCAATCCATAATGGATCCAACACAGTCGCGAGAGTCCAGTCCAGAGCGGATCCAACACAGCAGCGAGAGTCCCGTTCACAGCGGAGCCAGCAGGAAACCATCCCAAGAGGAGGCTGATCAGCAGCTTAGAGAGGTCCCCAGCCGATACACAGGCGAGCAGTACATGGCCACCGGATCGGACCGGACTCCCTCCACAAAGGAGAGTGGGACATAGAAGAAAAAGAAAAGAAACGGCAGATCAACTAGTCTAAAAAGGGAGTCTATTTAAAGGCTAGAGCATACAAATGAGTTTTAAGGTGAGACTTAAATGCTTCTACTGAGGTAGCATCTCGAACTGTTACCGGGAGGGCATTCCAGAGTAATATACACTACATTTTACAGTGCCATTTTTGCAACTTACAATATTTTTTTACATTTTACTTTCCAAAAAATGTACTAATAAAATGCATTAAAAAGGTGTAATAATAGTATTGACTGTTAGAAGCGGCTCTCTGGGGCCCAACATAACTGCCAGGTGGCCCTCAGTGACATTTCTGCACTCCAGCTAGCTTTTACAATACAAGCCCCGGATAGTAAATAGCATTCAATCCTGATTTTGGACATTTATTTCAACATTCATAAAAGTATTGTTCTCTCTTGTTTTACAAGGCAGTTGAGGCAAACAAGCGCGGTGGCAGCGTGTTGCCTTTAGGGGGCAGTCGATCCCAGGTCAGACTCGTGCAAGGAGGATGTAATACAAGACTGCAGTACAGTGGGAAAAAAAAAAAAAAAAAAGAGCGTACCTGTAAGAGGTGAAGTTGTCATAGGAACCCACGGTGTAGTGTCTGAACAGTCGCTTGGTGCGGTCCTCTCGCGTCTCTGCACACACCACAGCACACATGTTCGATGCCAGGGCAACTTATGATTACACTGTACTTAGTCATCAACATGTTCAAAGGCAACAAAACAACCTGCATGAAAGTACTTGCAAGGATAATCACACTAAAAACTGACTTTAAAAGCAACATGATGCATCTACTGAGCAACATTAGTTACTACCAACTCACTGACTGTACAATGTCTGCTCTCACCACCAGGACAACCGATGTCCCCTTTAGTTGAACAATTATTAGTCATTCTCACACAAAAAGGAAAACAAAAAAATGAAACAAACATCTTTTTGTGTCCTGTATCCATCTCTGGGTCTAAATTGGCTGTCAAAGTGGACCAACTTGTGGGTTTATGTCCACGACCTTCTACTCTTCAAGTGAGAGGCCTGATTTGTCAGCTTAGATTCAACTTTCAACAGCTCCGAGGCCATGCAGCGGCTCAAAAATGTACACTCTGTGTGGTGCTAAAAGTAGTTCCTCAGCGTTAGCACTTATAATAACAATATTGCAAATACTTGGAGAATTGTTGGCGCTCTATGGATCTTTTTCAGACGGCTTTATGGGCGCAATGACTCCATCGCGAGCTGACTTTTGCTATCTTTTCTTTACGAGTTAGAATTCATAAAAAGGAAAAGAAAAAAAAAAGTATTCTTGCCCGTGTTCCCCTTTAAATTGAAAAAAAACAAAATACTTTAAAATACATGCTATATACAAAGACACATGCCACACTTAATCAATCAATCAACACACATGCCACACTTAATCAATCAATCAACAAACATTCAGGTTTCATTTGGCAACACATTTAAGTGAAGTGAAGTGAACTATATTTATATAGCGCTTTTCTCTAGTGACTCAAAGCGCTTTACATAGTGAAACCCAATATCTAAGTTCCATTTAAACCAGTGTGGGTGGCACTGGGAGCAGGTGGGTAAAGTGTCTTGCCCAAGGACACAACGGCAGTGACTAGGATGGCGGAAGCGGGAATCGAACCTGGAACCCTCAAGTTGTTGGCACGGCCACTCTACCAACCGAGCTATGCCCGTTAAAGACTTGCCACATCTATGAAAGTGAAGGACACACACACACACACACACACACACACACACACACACACACACGCACACACGCACACACGCACGCACGCACGCACGCACGCACGCACGCACGCACGCACGCAGGCACACACACACACACACACACACACACACACACACACACACACACACACACACACACACACACACACACACACACACACACACACACACACACTCCCCTCCAGTTGCTGACTCAGCTCAACTTGATAGCAGACACAAAGTGGACTTAGTGATCAGAGCAAGTAGTCCACTATGTTAGTCTGTCAGCTGACTCAGCACATAAGTCAAGTGTGTGCATGACAACTATACAACACCATACTAATATCAAACAACACACCATAATGCTATCAAACAAAACACCATATTACATCAAACACTTATTACTATCAAATAAAACATATTACTATCAAACATATTACGATCAAATAAAATGTAACTATCAAATAAAAAAACATATCTCTATCAAATACAACCTCATATTTCTATCAAATAAAACACCATATTACTATCAACCAAAACACCATATTACTATCAAATAAAACATTACTATCAAACAAAACACCATATTACTATCAAATAAAACGTCATGTTACGATCAAATAAAACATTACTATGAAATAAAACATCATATTACTATCAAATAAAACAAATTACTATCAAATAAAAAATTACTATCAAATAAAACACCATATTACTATCAAATAAAACATATTTCTATCAAAGAAAACACCATATTACTATCAATCAAAACACCATTATACTAACAAATACAACACCATATTAGTATCAAATACATATTACTATCAAACAAAACACCATATTACTATCAAACAAAACACCATATTACTATCAAATAAAACATCATATTACTATCAAATAAAATATAATACTATCAAATAAAATATCATATTACTATCCAATAAAACATTAATATCAAATAAAACCCCATACTGTTATCAAAAAACATCATATTACTATCAAATAAAACATATTACTATAAAAAAATTATATCAAATAAAACACAGTATTACTATCAAGTAAAACATATTACCATCAAACAAAACATTACTATAAAATAAAACATTACTTTCATACAAATCAACATATTACTTTCAAATAAAAAGTCTTATTTCTATCAAATAAATAATATTACTATCAATCAAAACACCATTATACTAACAAATACAACACCATAATACTATCAAACACATATTACTATCAAATAAAACATTATATTACTATCAAACAAGACAACATATTACTATCAAATAAAACATAATACTATGAAATAAAACATTACTATCAAATGAAACACCATATTACTATAAAATAAAATGTCATGTTACGATAAAAAAAAAACATTACTTTGAAATAAAACATCATATTACTATCAAATAAAACATATTACTATCAAATAAAACATTACTATCAAATAAAACACCATATTACTATCAAATAAAACATCATACTTCTATCAAAGAAAACACCATATTACTATCAATCAAAACACCATTATACTTACAAATACAACACCATATTACTATCAAATACATATTACTATCAAATAAGCAGCATATTACTATCAAAAAACATTACTATAAAATAAAACACTATATTACTATCAATTAAAACATCACATTACTATCAAATAAAATATATTACTATCAAATAAAACATCAAATTACTATCAAATAAAACATCAAATTACTATCAAATAAAACATCAAATTACTATCAAATAAAACACATTACTATTAAATAAACCATTGATATCAAATAAAACATCCTAGTACTATCAAACGAAACACCATATCACTATAAAACACATATAATAAAACAACATATTTTTTAATCAAACAAAACACCATATTATTATCTAATAAAACATTACTATTAAAGAAAACATCATATTTCTATCAAAGAGCATAAGGTGAAACCAATCCCGATGATTAGGTTACTTCTTACAAGTTAGTTAGTAACATTGTTATTACACAACGGTGGCTGGTTGGAAGACTACCCACAAAATGTGGGACTTGCGGTGGCTGGTTGGAGATCCACCACTAACATGTGGGACTTGTGGTGGCTCGTTGCAGGACCACCACTAACATGTGGGACTTGCAGTGGCTGGTTGGAGGACCACCACTAAAATGTGGGACTTGCGGTGCCTGGTTGGAGGACCACCACTAACATGTGGGACTTGCAGTGGCTGGTTGGAGGACCACCACTAAAATGTGGGACTTGCAGTGGCTGGTTGGAGGACCACCACTAAAATGTGGGACTTGCGGTGGCTGGTTGGAGATCCACCAGTAACATGTGGGACTTGTGGTGGCTCGTTGCAGGACCACCACTAACATGTGGGACTTGTGGTGGCTCGTTGCAGGACCACCACTAACATGTGGGACTTGTGGTGGCTCGTTGCAGGACCACCACTAACATGTGGGACTTGTGGTGGCTCGTTGCAGGACCACCACTAACATGTGGGACTTGCAGTGGCTGGTTGGAGGACCACCACTAAAATGTGGGACTTGCGGTGCCTGGTTGGAGGACCACCACTAACATGTGGGACTTGCGGTGGCTGGTTGGAGGACCACCACTAACATGTGGGACTTGCGGTGGCTGGTTGGAGGACCACCACTAACATGTGGGACTTGCAGTGGCTGTTTGGAGGACCACCACCAACATGTGGGACTTGCGGTGCCTGGTTGGAGGACCACCACTAACATGTGGGACTTGCGGTGGCTGGTTGGAGGACCACCACCAACATGTGGGACTTGCAGTGGCTGGTTGGAGGACCACCCCCAAAATGTGGGACTTGCGGTGGCTGGTTGGAGGACCACCCCCAAAATGTGGGACTTGCGGTGGCTGGTTGGAGGACCACCCCCAAAATGTGGGACTTGCGGTGGCTGGTTGGAGGACCACCCCCAAAATGTGGGACTTGCGGTGGTTGGTTTGGAGGACCACCACTAAAATGTGGGACTTACGGTGCCTGGTTGGAAGACCACCACTCAAATGTGGGACTTGTTGTGGCTGGTTGGAGAACCACCACTAACATGTGGGACTTGTGGTGGCTCGTTGCAGGACCACCACTAACATGTGGGACTTGCAGTGGCTGGTTGGAGGACCACCACTAAAATGTGGGACTTGCGGTGCCTGGTTGGAGGACCACCACTAACATGTGGGACTTGCAGTGGCTGGTTGGAGGACCACCACTAAAATGTGGGACTTGCAGTGGCTGGTTGGAGGACCACCACTAAAATGTGGGACTTGCGGTGCCTGGTTGGAAGACCACCACTCAAATGTGGGACTTGTTGTGGCTGGTTGGAGAACCACCACTAACATGTGGGACTTGTGGTGGCTCGTTGCAGGACCACCACTAACATGTGGGACTTGTGGTGGCTCGTTGCAGGACCACCACTAACATGTGGGACTTGTGGTGGCTCGTTGCAGGACCACCACTAACATGTGGGACTTGCAGTGGCTGGTTGGAGGACCACCACTAAAATGTGGGACTTGCGGTGCCTGGTTGGAGGACCACCACTAACATGTGGGACTTGCGGTGGCTGGTTGGAGGACCACCACTAACATGTGGGACTTGCGGTGGCTGGTTGGAGGACCACCACTAACATGTGGGACTTGCAGTGGCTGTTTGGAGGACCACCACCAACATGTGGGACTTGCGGTGCCTGGTTGGAGGACCACCACTAACATGTGGGACTTGCGGTGGCTGGTTGGAGGACCACCACCAACATGTGGGACTTGCAGTGGCTGGTTGGAGGACCACCCCCAAAATGTGGGACTTGCGGTGGCTGGTTGGAGGACCACCCCCAAAATGTGGGACTTGCGGTGGCTGGTTGGAGGACCACCCCCAAAATGTGGGACTTGCGGTGGCTGGTTGGAGGACCACCCCCAAAATGTGGGACTTGCGGTGGTTGGTTTGGAGGACCACCACTAAAATGTGGGACTTACGGTGCCTGGTTGGAAGACCACCACTCAAATGTGGGACTTGTTGTGGCTGGTTGGAGAACCACCACTAACATGTGGGACTTGTGGTGGCTCGTTGCAGGACCACCACTAACATGTGGGACTTGCCGTGGCTGGTTGGAGGACCACCACTAAAATGTGGGACTTGCGGTGCCTGGTTGGAGGACCACCACTAAAATGTGGGACTTGCGGTGGCTCGTTGCAGGACCACCACTAACATGTGGGACTTGCAGTGGCTGGTTGGAAGACCACCCCCAAAATGTGGGACTTGCAGTGGTTGGTTTGGAAGACCACCACTCAAATGTGGGACTTGCAGTGGCTGGTTGGAGGACCACCCCCAAAATGTGGGACTTGCAGTGGCTGGTTAGAGGACCACCCCCAAAATGTGGGACTTGCAGTGGCTGGTTGGAGAACCACCACTAACATGTGGGACTTGTGGTGGCTCGTTGCAGGACCACCACTAACATGTGGGACTTGCAGTGGCTGGTTGGAAGACCACCCCCAAAATGTGGGACTTGCAGTAGTTGGTTTGGAGGACCACCACTCAAATGTGGGACTTGTTGTGGCTGGTTGGAGAACCACCACTAACATGTGGGACTTGTGGTGGCTCGTTGCAGGACCACCACTAACATGTGGGACTTGCAGTGGCTGGTTAGAAGACCACCCCCAAAATGTGGGACTTGCAGTGGTTGGTTTGGAAGACCACCACTAAAATGTGGGACTTGCGGTGGCTGGTTGGAGGACCACCACTAACATGTGGGACTTACGGTGGCTGGTTGGAGAACCATCACTAAAATGTGGGACTTGCGTTGGCTGGTTGGAGGACCACCACTAACATGTGGGACTTGCAGTGGCTGGTTGGAGAACCACCACTAACATGTGGGACTTGCAGTGGCTGGTTGGAGGACCACCACTAAAATGTGGGACTTGCGGTGGCTGGTTGGAGGACCACCACTAACATGTGGGACTTACGGTGGCTGGTTGGAGAACCCCCCCCCCAAAGTGGGGGACTTGCGTTGGCTGGTTGGAGGACCACCACTAAAATGTGGGACTTGCGGTGCCTGGTTGGAGGACCACCACTAAAAGGCCACAATCAGCCAAGTGTACATCAAGTTGTGTCCCTCCCTCCCTCGTCGCGACACTGCCGCAGCATCGCTGATGTTTATGCATTCCGAGGGAGTGCAGACACATTCCACAACTTCTTAATGGCCGATCTAAAAATAGCCGACCTGGCCTGACGCGACTGATTCATGCGGCGTGAGTCACTGGAGTGTGGCGCCGTGGGGATGGAGTGAAGGAGCACAAAAAGTAAGCTTGTTCAAGTTGCTTTTTCCATCAGCTCGAGAAATGATTACGCTCCTGAAGGCTGCAGGTGGAGTGGTGAAAAATGAAGGCATGGCCGCTTCTTTCCTATTGGTGGAGAGCAGGATGGAGGGCGGGCTCTGATCCCAACAGATTGCAGCCCAGAGATTGACCGAGACATCGGTGAAAATGAGTGGCCTGCAGCTATTTTGCAGCAGTCATTAGAAAGTTGTGTCCTCTATTAGCACGTGCAAACCATTCAGGCCTCGCACGGGCTGCTGGCCAGAGCATGTGACCGGAGGCACGAATTGAGGCCATGACGCCATGTTTGATGAGTCCAAATAACACATCACTCCTAATGAGCCCGATCAATACATTTGCTCTGCGCCTTCACCTTCTTTCCTCTTTTTTCACCCCCACTCTCTCAGTCACCATTTTTTACCTCACCAAAGATAAATGGGAGCTCGGAGGGCAACTTTCAGAGTAAAGTGGCATTGAACTTCCTGCACTTTTAGAAAAGTTTATTCCATCTTTTGATTTCCTGCTTCCTTTTCACAATAAAAGTTGAGGGATGAGTGAAAGAAAGGAAGTTAAGTCATACAACTTGGACATATTGATTAGTGCGTGTGTCAACGTGTGTCCTTGTTCAATCGCACCTGACATCAACACCTGGCAACATGACACTAGTTGCTGCTGCTAACACAACTCCAATCACATCTGGCAACATGACACAAATCCAAACTCAAATGCAGCCTTAGTCAAAAAATGTGATTAGGGTGACACACATTCAGGTGACATAGTCAGGTGACTCAGTCAGGTAACACAGTCAAGTGACAAAGTCTGGTAACTTTGTCAGGTCACACAATCAGGTGACTCATTCAGGTGACACAGTCAGATGACACACATTCAGGTGACTCAGTCAGGTAACTTTGTCAGGTGACACAATTCAGGTAACTCAGTCAGGTGACACAATTCAGGTAACTCAGTCAGGTGACACAGTCAGGTATCTCAGTCAGGTGACACATTCAGGTGACTCAGTCAAGTGACACAGTCAGGTGACTCAGTCAGGCGACACATTCAGATGACGCAGTCAGGTGACTTAGTCAGGTGACTCAGTCAGGTGACACAGTCAGGTGACTCAGTCAAGTGACGCAGTCAGGTGACACAGTCAGATGACACACAGTCAGGTGACTCAGTCAAGTGACGCAGTCAGGTGAAACAGTCAGATGACACACAGTCAGGTGACTCAGTCAGGTGACACAGTCAAATGACACACATTCAGGTGACTCAGTCAGGTAACACAGTCAAGTGACAAAGTCTGGTAACTTTGTCAGGTCACACATTCAGGTGACTCAGTCAGGTAACTTTGTCAGGTGACACAATTCAGGTAACTCAGTCAGGTGACACAATTCAGGTAACTCAGTCAGGTGACACAGTCAGGTATCTCAGTCAGGTGACACATTCAGGTGACTCAGTCAGGTGACTCAGTCAGGTGACTCAGTCAGGTGACACATTCAGATGACGCAGTCAGGTGACTTAGTCAGGTGACTCAGTCAGGTGACACAGTCAGGTGACTCAGTCAAGTGACGCAGTCAGGTGACACAGTCAGATGACACACAGTCAGGTGACTCAGTCAAGTGACGCAGTCAGGTGAAACAGTCAGATGACACACAGTCAGGTGACTCAGTCAGGTGACACAGTCAAATGACACACATTCAGGTGACTCAGTCAGGTAACTTTGTCAGGTGACACAATTCAGGTGACTCAGTCAAGTAACTTTGTCGGGTGACACACATTCAGGTGACACACATTCAGGTGACACACATTCAGGTGACTCAGTCAGGTGACTCAGTCAGGTAACACAGCCAAGTGACACAGTCTGGTAACTTTGTCAGGTCACACAATCAGGTGACTCAGTCAGGTGACTCAGTCAGGTAACACAGTCAAGTGACACAGTCTGGTAACTTTGTCAGGTCACACAATCAGGTGACTCAGTCAGGTGACTCAGTCAAGTGACTCAGTCAGGTGACACAGTCAGGTGACACAGTCAGATGACACACAGTCAGGTGACACAGTCAGGTGACACAGTCAGATGACACACAGTCAGGTGACTCAGTCCGGTGACACAGTCAGATGACACACATTCAGGTGACTCAGTCAGGTAACTTTGTCAGGTGACACAATTCAGGTTGACCCAGTCAGGTAATGTTGTCAGATAACACACATTCAGGTGACATAGTCAGGTGACTCAGTCAGGTGACTCAGTCAGGTAACACAGTCAAGTTACACAGTCTGGTAACTTTGTCAGGTCACACAATCAGGTGTCTCAGTCAGGTGACTCAGTCAAGTGACGCAGTCAGGTGACACAGTCAGATGACACACAGTCAGGTGACTCAGTCAAGTGACGCAGTCAGGTGACACAGTCAGATGACACACAGTCAGGTGACTCAGTCAGGTGACACAGTCAAATGACACACATTCAGGTGACTCAGTCAGGTAACTTTGTCAGGTGACACAATTCAGGTGACTCAGTCTGGTAACTTTGTCAGGTGACACACATTCAGGTGACATAGTCAGGTGACTCAGTCAGGTGACACAGTCAGGTATCTCAGTCAGGTGACAAAGTCAGGTGACTCAGTCAGTTGACTCAGTCAAGTGACACAGTCAGGTGACTCAGTCAGGTGACACATTCAGATGACACAGTAAGGTGAATTAGTCATGTGACTCAGTCAGGTGACACAAACAGGCGCCAAAGTCAGGTGACTCAGTCAGGTGACTCAGTCAGGTGACTCAGTCAGGTGACTCAGTCAGGTGCCACATTCATATGACACAGTCATGTGACTTATTTAGGTGACTCAGTAAAGTGACACATTCAGGTAATTCAGTCGGGTGACACAGCCAGGTATCTCAGTCAGGTGACTCAGTCAGGTGACACATTCATGTGACACAGTCATGTGACTTATTTAGGTGACTCAGTAAAGTGACACATTCAGTCGGGTGACACAGTCAGGTGACTCAGTCAGCTAACTCAGTCGGGTGACTCAGTCAGGTGACTCAGTCAGGTGACACCGTCAGGTGACACATTCAGATGACTCAGTCAGGTGACACAATTCAGTTGACTCAGTCTGGTGACTCAGTCTGGTGACTCAGTCAGGTGACACAGTAAGGTATCTCAGTCAGGTGACACATTCAGGTGACTCTGTCAGGTGACACAGTCAAGTGACACAGTAGGGTGACTCAGTCAGGTGACGTAGTCAGGCGACTCAGTCAGGTGACACAGTCAAGTGACACAGTAGGGTGACTCAGTCAAGTGACACAGTCAGGCGACACAGTCGGGTGACTTAGTTAGGTGACTCAGTCAGGTGACACAGTCAGGTGACACAGTCAGGTGACTCAGTCAGGTGACTCAGTCAGGTGACACAGTCAGGTGACTCAGTCAGGTGACACAGTCAGGTGACACATTCAGGTGACACAGTCAGGTGACACACTCCGTTGACAAAGAAGCATCTTACCGAGCCGGGGGTCAAACTGCCTCATCTGAACTTCTTCCACACAGTCAGCAGGAAACCATCCCGTCCTGCCTTTGACGCTGCCTTCCCAGAAGCCTCCTTCTCCTATGCTCAGCACTGCAACACACACAAACATTTCTGTGGTAAAACTCGTCTGCCAGCGTTTGCTCATGGGCGGCAGAGGAAGGGCAGGAAATGACAGGAGTCGGCAGGCGGTGGGGGGAAAGACACCATGGACGCCACAATATTAGGCACAGTAGCACACCTGTTCCTGGGATTCATCAAACACCATTAGTTCAGCGCGTTGTGCACAGGGAAGAAAGTACAACATGCACAAAGCCTTGAAGAGGCATCAAATAAGTCATGAGCAAAGGATACAAATACTTATACATATATTGTGTATAATATATTCGCAAAAATATTTGAAATCACCTTTCACATCATCATTACGGGGAATTGTGTGTAGAATTTTGAGGACAACAATGAATTTACTCCATTTTGGAACAAGGCTGTAACAGCAAAATGTGTCAAAGGTGAAGACTTTCGGGATACAAAACAAAATGAGTTCAGAGAGGAGTGGGCGGAGCTTATATTAGTGGCCTAGTGGTTAGAGTGTCCGGCCTGGGATGGGGAGGTTGTGAGTTCAAACCCCGGCCGAGTCATACCAAAGACTATAAAAATGGGAGCCGTTCCCTCACTGCTTGGCACTCATCATCAAAGGTTGGAATTGGGGGTTAAATCACCAAAAATGATTCCTGGGCGCGGCCCCCACTGCTGCTCACTGCTCCCCTCACCTCTCAGGGGGCGAACAAGGGGATGGGTCGAACGCAGAGGGTAGTTTCATCACACCTGGTGTGTGCGTGACTATCATTGGTACTTTAACTTTTTAATTCAAATATTATTTGTTCATTTCATTTGTATCATTACACACGTTTTAATATCCCACTGACAAAAAATATTACAACATTGTTAAAAATAGTGAGGACTGTAATATTATTTTGTCTGAAAACTACTTCTTCTTACAAATGTACGTATGCTCACAATATTATCTCATCCAAAGTCATTTATGTATCCTGATAGCACCTTTTCTTCATTGGACACATTTAGTCCCCCAAAATGTAACTTTTTAACAAGCTTTTTTTTAACCCTTTTTTATTGACCTTTAGTCAGAGATGACGACCACGTCTTCTTCAAGATGCTATTTGACGCCATCTCTTAAAACTAACCTTTTTCAATCAATTGTCGTAAATGGTGACGTTAGGATGTGACTTTAAGGTTTTACTACTTACGTATAAAATACTACACGGTCCAGCTCCATCCTATCTTGCCGATTGTATTGTACCATATGTCCCGGCAAGAAATCTGCGTTCAAAGGACTCCGGCTTATTAGTGATTCCCAAAGCCCAAAAAAAGTCTGCGGGCTATAGAGTGTTTTCCGTTCGGGCTCCAGTACTCTGGAATGCCCTCCCGGTAACAGTTCGAGATGCCACCTCAGTAGAAGCATTTAAGTCTCACCTTAAAACTCATTTGTATACTCTAGCCTTTAAATAGACTCCCTTTTTAGACCAGTTGATCTGCCGTTTCTTTTCTTTTTCTCCTATGTCCCACTCTCCCTTGTGGAGGGGGTCCGGTCCGATCCGGTGGCCATGTACTGCTCGCCTGTGTATCGGCTGGGGACATCTCTGCGATGCTGATCCGCCTCCGCTTGGGATGGTTTCCTGCTGGCTCCGCTGTGAACGGGACTCTCGCTGCTGTGTTGGATCCGCTTTGGACTGGACTCTCGCGACTGTGTTGGATCCATTGTGGATTGAACTCTCACAGTATCATGTTAGACCCGCTCGACATCCATTGCTTTCCTCCTCTCCAAGGTTCTCATAGTCATCATTGTCACCGACGTCCCACTGGGTGTGAGTTTTCCTTGCCCTTATGTGGGCCTACCGAGGATGTGGTAGTGGTTTGTGCAGCCCTTTGAGACACTAGTGATTTAGGGCTATATAAGTAAACATTGATTGATTGATTGATTTTTCTTTCAAATAAGTTAAATAAATATATTTCTTTCCATGTCACTCTATACTTTTCATATTTAATTTTTTTTATCTTCTAAAATATACACTTTTGTATGCAAAACTACATTCACTTAATATTACCACTGATTATGAAAATATTACCATCATATTTGTCCACTTTAGTACCACTGGTGGTGAGTGGGCTCCATCTCCTGGAACGCCAAAGAATATCTTGATTTGATTTTCCTCTACTCAGACACAGTGTTACTGTTCAAACTGTGTGTTGTTACAGTGGCCAAATATATGAAATATACTTGTTAAAACAGCTTCTGCCTGTTTTTTAATGAATACTTAGGTCTACTGCACTACTGTATTTTAATGTTGTCATTATGGTGGTACTTAATGAATACTTAGGTCTACTACACTACTGTATTTAAAGTAATTTTTATGGTGGTACTTAATGAATACTTAGGTCTACTACACAACTGTATTTACTGTATTTGTATTTAACTTGATGAATACTTAGGTCTACTACACTACTGTATTTAAAGTAATTATTATGGTGGTACTTAATGAATATTTAGTCTGCTGTATTTAATGTAGTCAGTATGATGGTACTGAATGAATACTTAGGTCTACTACACTACTGTATTCAATGTAATTTTTATGGTGGCGCTTAAAAAAAGACTTAGGTCTACTACGCTACTGTATTTAATGTAGTCATTATGGTTTTACTTAATGAATACTAAGGTCTACCACACAACTGTATTTAATGTATTTGTATTTAACTTGATGAATACTTAGGTCTACTACACTACTGTATTTGATGTAATTTTTATGGTGGTACTTAATGAATATTTAGTCTACAGTATTTAATGTTGTCATTATGGTGGTACTGAATGAATACTTAGGTCTACTACACTACTGTATTGAATGTTGTCATTATAGTGGTACTTGATGAATACTTAGGTCTACTACACTACTGTATTTAATTTAGTTTTTATGGTGGTACTTAAAAAAAGACTTAGGTCTACTATGTTACTTTATTTAATGTTGTCATTATGGTGGTACTTAATGAATACTTAGGTCTACTACACTACTGTATTTAATGTAGTTTTTATGGTGGCGCTTAAAAAATACTTAGGTCTACTACGCTACTGTATTTAATGTAGTCATTATGGTTTTACTTAATGAATACTAAGGTCTACCACACAACTGTATTTAATGTATTTGTATTTAACTTGATGAATACTTAGGTCTACTACACTACTGTATTTGATGTAATTTTTATGGTGGTACTTAATGAATATTTAGTCTACAGTATTTAATGTAGTCATTATGGTGGTACTGAATGAATACTTAGGTCTACTACACTACTGTATTGAATGTTGTCATTATGGTGGTACTTGATGAATACTTAGGTCTACTACACTACTGTATTTAATGTAGTTTTTATGGTGGTACTTAAAAAAAGACTTAGGTCTACTATGTTACTTTATTTAATGTTGTCATTATGGTGGTACTTAATGAATACTTAGGTCTACTACACTACTGTATTTAATGTTGTCATTATGGTGGTATTTAATGAATACTAAGGTCTACTACACAACTGTATTTAATGTATTTGTATTCAACTTGATGAATACTTAGGGTCTACTATACTACTGTATTTAATGTTGTCATTACGGTGCTACTTAATGATTACTTAGGTCTACTACACTACTGTATTTAATGTAATTTTTATGGTGGTACTTAATGAATACTTAGTCTACTGTATTTAATGTAGTCATTATGATGGTACTGAATGAATACTTATGTCTACTACACTACTGTTTTAATGTCATTATGGTTGTGCTTAATAAATACTTAGGTTTACTACACTACTGTATTTAATTTAGTTTTTATGGTGGTACTTCATGAATACTTAGGTCTACTACACTACTGTATTTAATGTAGTTTTTATGGTGGTACTTAATGAATACTTAGGTCTACTACACTACTGTATTTAATGTAGTTTTTATGGTGGTACTTAATGAATACTTAGGTCTACTACTCTACTGTATTTAATGTAGTTTTTATGGTGGTACTTAATGAATACTTAGGTCTACTACAGTACTGTATTTTAATGTTGTCATTATGGTGGTACTTAATGAATACTTAGGTCTACTACACTACTGTATTTAATGTCATTTTCATGGTTGTACTTAATGAATACTTAGGTCTACTACACTACTGTATTTAATGTAATTTTTATGGTGGTACTTAATGAATACTTAGTCTACTGTATTTAATGTCATTATGATGGTACTGAATGAATACTTAGGTCTACTACACTACTGTATTTAATGTCATTATGGTGGTGCTTAATGAATACTTAGGTTTACTAAACTACTGTATTTCATTTAGTTTTTATGGTGGTACTTCATGAATACTTAGGTCTACTACACTACTGTATTTAATGTTGTCATTATGGTGGTACTTAAAAATAATTAGGTCTACTACACCACTGTATTTAATGTCATTATGGTGGTACTATGTAACTAGTACAATTATTATCATTGAGGTGAACCAAAAATATATCTTCTAAGTTTCTTTTGTGGTATTAAAGACCTACTGAAAGCCACTACTAGCGACCACACAGTCTGATAGTTTATATATCAATGATGAAATATTAACATTGCAACACATGCCAATACGGCCTTTTTAGTTTACTAAATTGCAATTTTAAATTTCCCGGGAGTTTCGTCTTGAAAACGTCGTGTAATGATGACGTGTACGCAAGACGTCACAGGTTCTTAGGAAGTATGAGCGCTGCACACACACACACAGCTAAAAGTCGTCTGCTTTAATCGCATAATTACACAGTATTCTGGACATCTTTGTTGCTGAATCTTTTGCAATTTGTTCAATTAACATTGGAGAAGTCACAGTAGCAAGATGGAGTTGGGAAGCTTTAGCCTTTAGCCACACAAACACACGGTGATTCCTTGTTTAAAATTCCTGGAGGTGAAACTTTACTATGGATCAGAGCGGTCAAGAGAACATTAACACAACGGAATGTCAACCAGCAGGTTTTGGTGAGAAAATTGTGGTTAAAAAGTCGCTTCATACCGGAGAAAAGCTGCCGTCAACTCCCCTGAGACATTGGCGTCAAGACACCCGTGGACACACCCTTCCGACTATCAGGTACTATTTAACTCACTAAAACACTAGCAACATAATAGAAAAATAAGGGATTTCCCAGAATTAACCTACTAAATGTGTCTAAAAACACCGGAATCCGTCCCAATGTAATCGCGTTGGTGTTTTTTTTCTGGTCCGTCGCTATCAATATCCTCAAACCCAAATCTTTCATCCTCGCTCAAATTAATGGGGAAATTGTCGTTTTCTTGTTCCAAATAGCACTTTTTGTTGGAGGCTCCCATTAAAAACAATGTGAATATGTGAGGAGCCATCAAACATGTGACGTCATCGTCTGCGACTTCCGGTACAGGCAAGGCTTTTCTCTTAGCACCGAAAGTTGCAAACTTTATCGTGGATGTTCTGTTACGCCTGTTTGGCATCGTGGTGTCGGGTTTGATTCCCTCGTGGATGCGTCAATAAGTGAAAACAGCAAAGGTAAGATATAAACAATTTATATAACGAAAAGGATCTATGAAACAAAACACTGGTGATAATAAAAAGGCAAACCAAAGACGCTAGCATGAAAGCTGGGATATACAACAATGAGAACTAAACTGGCACGTAGGCACATAAAAGAGTAAAAAAAAACATGTAGCATGAGAGCTGGAATGAACAAATGGCGTAGCGTGAAAAGCTAGCAAGAATGTACATACGTGACGGAGTGCAGGCGTAACTCGTTGCGGGAAAGCAAATTATGAACCCAGAAAGAAAAGGGACGGGCTTGAATAGGGAAGTAATCAGAAGTGACAGTGAAGTGAATTATATTTATATAGCGCTTTTCTCTAGTGACTCAAAGCGCTTTACATAGTGAAACCCAATATCTAAGTTACATTTAAACCAGTGTGGGTGGCACTGGGAGCAGGTGGGCAAAGTGTCTTGCCCAAGGACACCACGGCAGTAACTAGGATGGCACAAGCGGGAATCGAACCTGCAACCCTCAAGTTGCTGGCACGGCCACTCTACCAACCGACAGGTGTGCAGAAACTGTGATTAGCAGGTGGGATCAATGAGCAACTATGGTGACTGACTAAAACAGGAAGTAAGAGGGTAGAACGACAGAGTGATACAACAACTGGAAGTATAAACAATATGTGGTGATCCAAGTAGTGGATCGCAACATGTTCTCTACTAAATCCTTTCAGCGAAAATATGGCAATATTGCAAAATGATTAAGTATGACACACAGAATGGACCTGCTATCCCCGTTTAAATAAGAAAATCTCATTTCAGTAGGCCTTTAATAGTGAATGTCGAGTTGATATTGATGCTCCCTGCAGGACTGAGACTACACACTCATTCCTACAACCCTCATCCATCCATCCATTTTCTACCGCTTATTCCCTTTCGGGGTTGCGGGGGGCGCTGGCGCCTATCTCAGCTACAATCGGGCGGAAGGCGGGGTACACCCTGGACAAGTCGCCACCTCATCGCAGGGCCAACACAGATAGACAGACAACATTCACACACTAGGGCCAATTTAGTGTTGCCAATCAACCTATCCCCAGGTGCATGTCTTTGGAAGTGGGAGGAAGCCGGAGTACCCAGAGGGAACCCACGCAGTCACGGGGAGAACATGCAAACTCCACACAGAAAGATCCCGAGCCTGGATTTGAACCCAGGACTGCAGGATCTTCGTATTGTGAGGCAGACGCACTAACCCCTCTGCCACCGTGAAGCAAACCTCATCCAATATCAGCAAAACACACGCACGCACGCACGCACGCACGCACGCACGCACGCACGCACGCACGCACGCACGCACGCACGCACGCACGCACACACACACACACACACACACACACACACACACAGCGTTGCCCGAGTGAGCCCTTCTCCTGCATGGTTGCTAGGAGACGGGAGTATGATGCTGCAGACAGCTCACGAGATGATGCAGTCTATTTCCACGGCGTGGTGATGCGTGCCGAGGGCAGCGCACACACACACACGCGCACACACACACACACACACACACACACACACACACACACACACACACACACACACACACACACACACACACACACAAACCACTCAATTAGTGAAAAGAACATCAGCGTTGGATGACGTGTCATCCATCCAATCGTGTCCTGAGGACCAACACAACATCAAATAATCACCAGAAGATGGAATGTTCTGCCCTGCATGACCACGGTGTGTTGGTTGGCACACGCATGTACGCACACACACACGCATGTACGCACACACACACGCACACACACATGCACGCGCACACACACACACACACACACACACACACACATACAAAACATGTCATTTTGTAATTGATGCCAGTAAATGTTCTTTTTCCACACAGCTGCCTTGTTTACACAAATGTCCTGCAGGCAGTGTTTGATATTTATATTATATTTATATTTGTGTTAAATTTGCTGTAAAGCTGTCATGTTTATGAGGGTCACAAAGATATGTGTCATAAACTTAGTCTTTTTTTAATTTAAAAGTATATATATATATATATATATGGCGATACGCCCCTCCCACCTCCAAAGACTTACACCTGGGGATAAGCCCCTCCCACCTCTAAAGACATGCACCTGGGTATAGGCCCCTCCCACCTCCAAAGATATACACCTGGGGATAAGCCCCTCACACCTCTAAAGACAGGCACCTGGGTATAGGCCCCGCCCACCTCTAAAGACAGGCACCTGGGGATAGGCCCCTCCCACCTCCAAAGACATACACCTGGGGATGGGCCCCTCCCACCTTCAAAGACATACACCTGGGGATAGGCCCCTCCCACCTCCAAAGACATACACCTGGGGATAGGCCCCTCCCACCTCCAAAGAAATACACCTGGGGATAGGCCCCGCCCACCTCCAAAGACCTACACCTGGGGATAAGCCCCTCCCACCTCTAAAGACAGGCACCTGGGTATAGGCCCCGCCCACCTCTAAAGACAGGCACCTGGGGATAGGCCCCTCCCACCTCCAAAGACATACACCTGGGGATGGGCCCCTCCCACCTTCAAAGACATACACCTGGGGATGGGCCCCTCCCACCTCCAAAGACATACACCTGGGGATAAGCCCCTCCCACTTCTAAAGACATGCACCTGGGAATAGGCCCCTCCCAACTCCAAAGACATACACCTGGGGATAGGCCCCTCCCACCTCCAAAGACATACACCCGGGGATAGGCCCCTCCCACCTCCAAATAAATACACCTGTGTATAGGTTGATTGGCAACACTAAATAGTCCCTAGTGTGTGAATGTTGTCTATCTGTAATGAGGCGGTGACTTGTCCACGGTGTACACCGCCTTCCGCCCAAATGCAGCTGCGATAGGTTCCAGCATCCCGAAAGGGACAAGCGGTAGAAAATGAATGGATGGATGGATTGTTTTTTTCTTGAAAAATGAGACAAAACAATCTTTCTTTCAAAGGAAGATCTTTTCAAACGTGGGAAGGTAGAATCGTCCTTTCTTGCACCGAATACAAAAAGGTATTTTTGACAATAAAACCAACTTTTTCCTCGCTGTTTTTGTCCATAAGTCCCAAACATGTGACATAAAACCCTGAAGGAGACATTGATGAAATAATTATACTCGCTCTGAAGGAGATGTTTGGAATTCGAGACTCAGGCGATACATTGACCAAAGTGATATCAGCAGATATCTCCATATATGGTCGAGGTTTACCTGCAGAGCTTTGCGCGAGTCTGCTTTTTTATATCCAAGTGCAGTCCGATGTTGTTGTTGCTATCCTCTTGTTGTGGGGCAGACTGGCTCCTACATGCACATGCATCCTCCACTGTAGTCATTTCTGATAAAAAGTTGCGTATAATTTGAACTTATATGTGCCAGTGGTCTCGAAGACGGTTGGTAAAACTATTTAGTAGCAGACTGACCGGGACAAAGTCACATGAGGTGAATTCTTCTTCTGCTTCCCTTCTGGTGCCTTTTACGCTTACCGACACCTGCTGGCCTGTCATGGAACTACACCACCCGCCCTGCATTTGAAGGGAATGGTATGAAAAATGGAAATAACTGCCACGGTAGTTTTAAATGGCTTTGAAAGTCTTAAACCACAGGTGTCAAACTCAAGGGCCGGGGGCCAAATGTGGCCTGCCACTTTATTTTATGTGGTCCACGAAAGCCAGGAAATAATCCGCGTTAATAAAATATTTTCTTACTAAATATATTTATTTCCCTTTTGACATGTACTGCATATCTTCTAAAAATGCAATATTATATTATCATGTATATCAAAAATATTTTTGGTTAAAATAAAGATAAACACTGTACTTAAATATCTGCTTGACTTATGATTTCAAAACAAATTATCAATAAATTTGTAGACTGTAAGATTGACAATAAATTTTACGGTTAAATTCCTCCGACTGAGTTTTTTTTTTTTACTGTAAAATCATCCTTGTTACTGTTTTTTCCATATACAGTAGGACACGAAAACATTAAAAAAACTAACAAAATAATTAAAACAAGAAGATTTTACGGTTAAAAAAAAACTAAAACTTGCAGTTCTGTTGATTTAATTTTCCCACTAAAAACAGTGATGTTGTTTTTACATTTATTCCACTCTTGTATATGCTGTATAAAACTGTTTTTACTGTAAAATTCTGGTGACTGAGTTGCCAGTTTTTAAAGTCAAATTTTAATATTTTTTTTCAGCTCATGTAAACAAATATATTGTTAATGTGTTATATATACAGTGGTGGTCAAAAGTGTACGTACACTTGTGAAGAACATAAGGTCATGGCTGTCTTGAGGTTCCAATCCTTTCTACAACTCTTATTTTCTGATATAATCTGAAAGATCCATTTATGATTGTTTATCAAATATAACTATAGATGTCAACATTGTGTATGTGCTGAAAGATTCATTTATGATGTATATACCTTATACACCTCTAAGCTGTATAAGGTGTATAAGGTATATAAGGTGTACAAGGTATATATGGTGTATAAGGTATATAAGGTGTATAAGGTATAAAAGGTATATAAGGTATACAAGGTATATAAGGTGTATAAGGTATGTAAGGTGTAGAAGGTTTATAAGGTATATAAGGTGTCAAACGTCTACAAGGTATATAAGAGGTATAAAGTATGTAAGGTATATAAGGTGTATAATGGATGTAAGGTGTATAAGTTGTATAAGGTGTAGAAGGTAAATAAATGTATATAAGGTATATAAGGTGTATAAGGTATATAAGGTGTATAATGTATGTAAGGTGTATAATGTATGTAAGGTGTATAAGGTATATAAGGTGTATAATGTATGTAAGGTGTATAATGTATGTAAGGTGTATAAGGTGTAGAAGGTAAATAAATGTATATAAGGTATATAAGGTGTATAAGGTATATAAATGTATATAGGGTATATAAGAAGTATACGGTATACACGGTATATAAGGTGTATAAGGTATATAAATGTATATAAGGTATATAAGGGGTATACGTATATAAGGTGTATAAGGTAAATAAGGTATATAAGGTGTATAAGTTATACATGGTATATAAAGTGTATAAGATATAAGGCATAGAGGGGGTATAAGGCGTATAAGGTATATAAGGTGTATAAGTTATACATAGTATATAAAGTGTATAAGGTGTATAAGGTGTATAAGGTTCAATAAAGTATGTAAGGTGTATAAGTTATTTATGGTTTATAAAGTGTATAAGGTATATAAGTTGTATAATGTATATAAGGTGTATTAGGTGTACAAGGTTTATACGGTAAATAAGGTATATAAGGTATATAAAATGTACAAAGTGAATAAGGTATATCATGTATATAAGGTATAAAAGGTATATAAGGTGCACAAGGTTTATAAGGTATATAAGGTGTATAAGGTATATAAGGTATATAAATGTATATAGGGTATATAAGAAGTATACGGTATACACGGTATATAAGGTGTATAAGGTATATAAATGTATATAAGGTATATAAGGGGTATACTGTGTATAAGGTATATAAGGTGTATAAGGCATACATGGTGTATGAGGTATATAAGGTGTATAAGGTATATAAGGTGTATAAGTTATACATGGTATATAAAGTGTATAAGGTGTATAAGGTTCAATAAAGTATGTAAGGTGTATAAGTTATTTATGGTTTATAAAGTGTATAAGGTATATAAGTTGTATAATGTATATAAGGTGTATTAGGTGTACAAGGTTTATAAGGTAAATAAGGTATATAAGGTATATAAAATGTACAAAGTGAATAAGGTATATAATGTATATAAGGTATAAAAGGTGTATAAGGTGCACAAGGTTTATAAGGTGTATAAGGTGTATAAGGTATGTAAAGGTATATAAGGTATACAAGGTATACAAGGTATATAAAGGTATATAAAGTGTATAAGGTATACAAGGTATATAAAGGTATATAAGGTATATAAAGTGTATATGTGAGTAAGGTATATCGGGTATATAAGGTGTATACGGTATATAAGTTATGTAAAGTGTATAAGGTATATATATAAGGTTTACAAGGTGTATAAGGTATATAAGGTATAAAAGGAGGCCACAACAGACAATTGTGTGTGGTGTCTCTCTGCACAGACATGTGGTGTCTCTCTGCACAGACATGCGGTGTCTCTCTGCACAGACATGCGGTGTCTCTCTCCACAGACATGCGGTGTCTCTCTGCACAGACATGCGGTGTCTCTCTGCACAGACATGCGGTGTCTCTCTGCACAGACATGTGGTGTCTCTCTGCACAGACAAGTGGTGTCTCTCTGCACAGACAAGTGGTGTCTCTCTGCACAGACAAGTGGTGTCTCTCTGCACATACATGTGGTGTCTCTCTGCACAGACAAGTGGTGTCTCTCTGCACAGACAAGTGGTGTCTCTCTGCACAGACAAGTGGTGTCTCTCTGCACAGACAAGTGGTGTCTCTCTGCACAGACAAGTGGTGTCTCTCTGCACAGACAAGTGGTGTCTCTCTGCACAGACAAGTGGTGTCTCTCTGCACATACATGTGGTGTCTCTCTGCACAGACAAGTGGTGTCTCTCTGCACAGACAAGTGGTGTCTCTCTGCACAGACAAGTGGTGTCTCTCTGCACAGACAAGTGGTGTCTCTCTGCACAGACATGTGGTGTCTCTCTGCACAGACATGTGGTGTCCAACACAGATGTGACTGTAGAAGGTTCATGTCAGTCAAAGAGTCAGTTGAGGTGAAGCCAGCATGCAAGCTGAGTGCACACCAATACGCTCACGTTGTCTCTCAACAACAACAACACCTCACACGTCACACCCACTCATCATCACAGTATCACTTTATGATCTTGCACAGAATCACTTTATGATCTTGCAAAGTATCACTTTATGATGTTGCACAGTATCACTCTATGATGCTTCACAGTATCACTTTATGATATTGCACAGTATCACTATGATTGTGTACAATATCTCTTTATGATATTGTACAGTATCACTTTATGTTGTACAGTATCACTTTATGATCTTGCAAAGTATCACTTTATGATTTTGCACAGTATAACTTCATGATGTTGCACAATATCACTTTATGATATTGCACAGTATCACTTTATGATGTTGACAGACATTGTGTCATACAGCCAGCGATTGGCACGAGAAGGAAAGACATGTGAGACATGAAGTCAGCTGACTAAGACAAAAAAATAGATGTGTATCTCTGCTGTGTAGTGTGTGTGAGTGTGTGTGTGTGTGTGTGTGTGTGTGTATATATTGTTACTTGGAGTTGTGCCCTTGCTTAAGTCAGTCACGACTCTCCAGCAAGATCACCTGTGAGCTTGCAAAGCAATTTATAATCTTTACACAGGGTGTCAGCTTCAGTGCTGTGTATCTGCAAGTGTGTGTGTGTGTGTGTGTGTGTGTGTGTGTGTGTGTGTGTGTGCTCATTTAAATTTGGCCATTACTTTACATTCTGGCATCAGGCTGAGTCACTCATTTACAATCTCAGCATCTTTCTTCCTCTAAATGCTCACTAAACACACACACACACACACACACACACACACACACACACACACACACACACACACACACACACACACACACACACACACACGTACGTACGTACACACACACACACAATGTGAGAGTAATTGCCTTGCATGAATGAAGGAGAGAAGAGGACACAGATAGGTTTTCACAATGGCTGAATCACACGCTTACATTGCCAGTGAAAGACATGCATGCAGCATCATGGCGTGTGTTGGTGGCGTCGGAAAATCATGTCGTTTATTAGTGGTCACAGCATCATGTCATGTATTGGTGGGGTTACAACATCATGTCATGTATTGGTGGGGTTACAACATCATGTCATGTATTGGTGGGGTTACAACATCATGTCATGTATTGGTGGTGTCACAGCATCACGTCATGTATTGGTGGGGTTACAACATCATGTCATGTATTGGTGGGGTTACAACATCATGTCATGTATTGGTGGGGTTACAACATCATGTCATGTATTGGTGGTGTTACAACATCATGTCATGTATTGGTGGTGTCACAGCATCACGTCATGTATTGGTGGGGTTACAACATCATGTCATGTATTGGTGGGGTTACAACATCATGTCATGTATTGGTGGGGTTACAACATCATGTCATGTATTGGTGGTGTCACAGCATCACGTCATGTATTGGTGGGGTTACAACATCATGTCATGTATTGGTGGGGTTACAACATCATGTCATGTATTGGTGGGGTTACAACATCATGTCATGTATTGGTGGGGTTACAACATCATGTCATGTATTGGTGGTGTCACAGCATCACGTCATGTATTGGTGGGGTTACAACATCATGTCATGTATTGGTGGGGTTACAACATCATGTCATGTATTGGTGGGGTTACAACATCATGTCATGTATTGGTGGGGTTACAACATCATGTCATGTATTGGTGGTGTCACAGCATCACGTCATGTATTGGTGGGGTTACAACATCATGTCATGTATTGGTGGGGTTACAACATCATGTCATGTATTGGTGGGGTTACAACATCATGTCATGTATTGGTGGGGTTACAACATCATGTCATGTATTGGTGGGGTTACAACATCATGTCATGTATTGGTGGGGTTACAACATCATGTCATGTATTGGTGGGGTTACAACATCATGTCATGTATTGGTGGTGTCACAGCATCACGTCATGTATTGGTGGGGTTACAACATCATGTCATGTATTGGTGGGGTTACAACATCATGTCATGTATTGGTGGGGTTACAACATCATGTCATGTATTGGTGGGGTTACAACATCATGTCATGTATTGGTGGGGTTACAACATCATGTCATGTATTGGTGGGGTTACAACATCATGTCATGTATTGGTGGGGTTACAACATCATGTCATGTATTGGTGGGGTTACAACATCATGTCATGTATTGGTGGGGTTACAACATCATGTCATGTATTGGTGGTGTCACAGCATCACGTCATGTATTGGTGGGGTTACAACATCATGTCATGTATTGGTGGGGTTACAACATCATGTCATGTATTGGTGGGGTTACAACATCATGTCATGTATTGGTGGGGTTACAACATCATGTCATGTATTGGTGGTGTCACACCATCATGTCATGTAAGGATGGTTTGTTGGTGTGGTTTGGACAGGAGGTAAAACCTGTTGGAATTGTGCTGTTTGTTATCAGAAGATTGGTAATAAAAGTTAAACATAGCGTCAGACTTTGTGTGATTTTATTCTAGGAGCCTCTGTCACAGGCCAGGGCCTCATTTTTGCGTCCTGACCTCACCGCGGGCCAAGGCCACAGGCCACAGGCGCTCTCATTCCGCTGCGGGCGTGCCTCCTCGCAACTGCAGACAATCTACAATCAGCGCTCCTGCCCGTGATGAGCGAGCTGCCTTCATAAGCCGGCACAACCTGCCATCCCGGGCCGGAATATAACCTTCTGTTTGCGTACAGTTAGCCCCATCCTGCTTGATGCTATCCTACTCTCTGTGTGTTTGCCCTTCCGTGTTTTCAGTGTGTGTTTTCTTGTGTCGTTCCCGCAGTACCCTTCGTCGCCTAGAAAGTGAGCTGTGCGTCTCACTTTTCCCTGGATCTCCCTCTGGACTCTGACTGCCTCCCTCGATCCTTGAATTCCCCTGCTTTGGACTCGGACCTGTAGAGTTCTCTCTCCCCTGGAGTTCCTCGTCTCTTGTTCAACATTTACGGTAACATTCAACAGCTAATCTACAGACAGTCTTACACCATACACACTCTTGGATTTTGTCAAACTCAATTTCCTTAATATATTTATTATTGTTTGATTATTATATATATATATATTATAATATATATAATAAAATACTTAGAGCTATACAGTTCCCTGGTGTCTGTGTCGTCATCTCCCCTAAGTCAATCATAACAGCTACAACATATCCATCCCATCCATTTTCTACCGCTTATTCCCTTTTTTTGGGGTCGCGGGGGGCGCTGGCGCCTATCTCAGCTACAATCGGGCGGAAGGCGGGGTACACCCTGGACAAGTCGTATATATTACTTTAATTTGTTTTCATAAACTGCCATAACCTGCATTCTTTTAGTCTACATGTACTGTACATGTGTACACTACACACTGTGTAACATGTATATGTGTACACTACACGCTGTGTAACATGTACATGTGTACACTACACGCTGTGTAACATGTACATGTGTACACTACACGCTGTGTAACATGTACATGTGTACACTACACGCTGTGTAACATGTACATGTGTACACTACACGCTGTGTAACATGTACATGTGTACACTACACGCTGTGTAACATGTACATGTGTACACTACACGCTGTGTAACATGTACATGTGTACACTACACGCTGTGTAACATGTACATGTGTACACTACACGCTGTGTAACATGTACATGTGTACACTACACGCTGTGTAACATGTACATGTGTACACTACACGCTGTGTAACATGTACATGTGTACACTACACGCTGTGTAACATGTACATGTGTACACTACACGCTGTGTAACATGTACATGTGTACACTACACACTGTGTAACATGTACATGTGTACACTACACGCTGTGTAACATGTACATGTGTACACTACACGCTGTGTAACATGTACATGTGTACACTACACGCTGTGTAACATGTATATGTGTACACTACACACTGTGTAACATGTATATGTGTACACTACACACTGTAACATGTATATGTGTACACTACACGCTGTGTAACATGTACATGTGTACACTACACGCTGTGTAACATGTACATGTGTACACTACACGCTGTGTAACATGTGTATGTGTACACTACACGCTGTGTAACATGTGTATGTGTACACTACACGCTGTGTAACATGTACATGTGTACACTACACGCTGTGTAACATGTGTATGTGTACACTACACGCTGTGTAACATGTATATGTGTACACTAAATGCTGTGTAACATGTATATGTGTACACTACACGCTGTGTAACATGTATATGTGTACACTACATGCTGTGTAACATGTGTATGTGTACACTACACGCTGTGTAACATGTATATGTGTACACTACATGCTGTGTAACATGTATATGTATACACTACACACAGTGTAACATGTATATGTGTACACTACATGCTGTGTAACATGTATATGTGTACACTACACGCTGTGTAACATGTACATGTGTACACTACACGCTGTGTAACATGTATATGTGTACACTACACGCTGTGTAACATGTATATGTGTACACTACACACTGTGTAACATGTACATGTGTACACTACACGCTGTGTAACATGTATATGTGTACACTACACACTGTGTAACATGTGTAAGTGTACACTACACACTGTGTAACATGTACTGTACATGTGTACTGTTGAGTCTTGATACCGATCCCCAGGCACTGTATCGGTTCCCATGTGAAAGGTACCCATGCCTATGTGTGAGGAAAAAACGTAATAGAAAATAAAAATAATAGTGCAGTAATAAAGCTAAAACTTTTCTTTTCAAATTATTCAAACAAAATACTTTTTTTTTAATCAAACACCAGGTGGCGCCACAAGGTTTATTACTACAACAAACAATGGAGAAGTCGGAAAAAAGTCCACAAGCAATACTTGTAATCATTATAGAGGGTTACCTAGTGTGATATCATCACACACACATACTTGTAATCATTATCATCACACACACATACTTGTAATCATTATCATCACACACACATACTTGTAATCATTATCAAGGGTTACCTAGTGTGATATCACACACACACACACGCGCACACACACACACACACACACACACACACACACACACACACACACACTTGTAATCATTATCAAGGGTTACCTAGTGTGATATCATCACACACATACTTGTAATCATTAGTAAGTGTTCCCTAGCGTGATCTCTTCACTCAAACACACGCACGCACGCACGCACGCACGCACGCACGCACGCACGCACGCACGCACGCACACACGCACACACGCACACACACACACACACACACTCGTATCATTAGTAAGTGTTACCTAGTGTGATGATATCACACAACTATCATTGGGGCGGTACAGCTCGGTTGGTAGCGTGGCCGTGCCAGCAACTTGAGGGTTCCAGGTTCGATCCCTGCTTCCACCATCCTAGTCTTTGCTGTTGTGTCCTTGGGCAAGACACTTTACCCACCTGCTCCCAGTGCCACCCACACTGGTTTAAATGTAACTTAGATATTGGGTTTCACTATGTAAAGCGCTTTGAGTCACTAGAGAAAAGCGCTATATGAATATAATTCACTTCACTTCATCACCCTCACTTGTAATCAATAGTGTTACCCAATGTGATATCACACACACACACACACACACACACACACACACACACACACACACACACACACACACACACACACACACACACACACACACACACACACACACACACACACACACACACACACACACACACACACATTAGTAAGTGTTACCCAATGTAATATTTTAAGTAGGATATTCCTCCAGCACATCTAGTAATCAGTAATCAATGTATCCTGTGGAGTCCTTTGCCATGGGCCAAGGACCCTAATTATTTGGCCCGCGGGCCAGAGTTTGACACGCATGCCTTAGGTGGATGTAATGAAGCGGCGGAGGAAAGCAAATATATACTAGAGCGTCCATTTCTGGCACCAAAATTATCAAAATGAGAACGGAAAAGGCCTTATTTATCTTTTTGAATTTTGAACTCACTTGACTTCCTTTTGTCCTCAAATGAACAGTTTGAGCGACTCCAACATTTATGAATGCAGATGTGATGAAATGCATTATGCATCAAAGCTAGTCTTTAACATTGCTTCTCTCTAAAGACTCGCCTGTGCAGAATTACCTGTCTGAGACAGGTAATTCACACACTTGAATATATATTATATAATACACATATATTATATTATTCCATCCATCCATCTTCCTCCGCTTAGCCGAGGTCGGGTCGCGGGGGCAGCAGCCTAAGCAGGGAAGCCCAGACTTCCCTCTCCCCAGCCATTTCGTCCAGCTCCTCCCGGGGGATCCCGAGGCGTTCCCAGGCCAGCCGGGAGACATAGTCTTCCCAACGTGTCCTGGGTCTTCCCCGTGGCCTCCTACCGGTTGGACGTGCCCTAAACACCTCCCTAGGGAGGCGTTCGGGTGGCATCCTGACCAGATGCCCGAACCACCTCATCTGGCTCCTCTCCATGTGGAGGAGCAGCGGCTTTACTTTGAGTTCCTCCCGGATGGCAGAGCTTCTCACCCTATCTCTAAGGGAGAGACCCAAACTCATTTGGGCCGCTTGTACCCGTGATCTTATCCTTTCGGTCATGACCCAAAGCTCATGACCATAGGTGAGGATGGGAACGTAGATCGGCCGGTAAATTGAGAGCTTTGCCTTCCGGCTCAGCTCCTTCTTCACCACAACAGATCGGTACAACGTCCGCATTACTGAAGACGCCGCACCGATCCGCCTGTCGATCTCACGATCCACTCTTCCCCCACTCGTGAACAAGACTCCTAGGTACTTGAACTCCTCCACTTGGGGCAGGGTCTCCTCCCCAACCCGGAGATGGCATTCCACACTTTACCGTGAGAGAACCATGGACTCGGACTTGGAGGTGCTGATTCTCATTTCGGCCGCTTCACACTCAGCTGCGAACCGATCCAGTGAGAGCTGAAGATCTCGGCCAGATGAAGCCATCAGGACCACATCATCTGCAAAAAGCAGAGACCTAATCCCGCGGCCACCAAACCGGAACCCCTCAACGCCTTGACTGCGCCTAGAAATTCAGTCCATAAAAGTTATGAACAGAATCGGTGACAAAGGACAGCCTTGCCAAGCAGGGGCGGTTCTAGGCATGCTTTTATGAGGGGGCAGTCAGAAATGTGAAGGGGGCATCATGTGTACACATCATGCTCCAGCACTTTTTTTTCTGTGCTTATAGTAACGATGCTTTCTTCATTGAAATGGGTCTTTAGCTATGTGTCCAACCCGGAGTAGTGGATTGCACTTTGTCAGGCCTCTATACCTTCAGACCTGTCCAACTTGGGTGTCCCACCTGAAGACTAAGCTCCTGCTGGTATAGCTCTTACGGTCACTGAGGACCGCAAACCCCCTGACCACAATAAGGTGGCAATCCCTCAGAGGGGGGAAACCGAAAAATAAAAATAAATGAATAAAATAAAATAAAACATCCTTCATCCAGATTTGATCAACCAACAACATAACATTTATCCTAACTGGATGGCCTAACTCTCAAATAAATTTTGACCCAAAGTAGGACTTCACACACTACAGTCGATATTTACAAAACTGAAAGGTAGTCTGATGAATAATGATAAAAAATAATCTCAAACTAATTTATAAAACAGAACATGGGCACTCATTTGGGCAGAAAATTAATTCACTCCAATGTGTGTGTGTTGCCCACTTGCTTGTAAATTGATGAAAACGGCTGTGTTTTTGTTTTTAGGTGTCTTGGTCGTATCAAATGAAACTTATAATTTGTTTATTGCAAAATGTAGATCGAAACATTAAAGGTTGACTATGTAGAATTACAAGAAAAACAACAGAAAAAGAATTCCAGCAGTCGATTGCCAGACCGTTGCTAAGTACAACGGGCCGCTCCGCTCTGAACAGAGGACAGCAGAGGAGGACTGCTAAACAGGATATATACCTTATGTTTCATTTTTACCCTCATTAACAGCATGATAAATGACTTGTAGCTTGTTACAGGGACAGTGGAGGCTCTCTGCCTTCCAAACCACTGCTGCTCAGAGCCTCCGCTGTCACTGCTCTCGTCAAGTTGTAGAAAAAAAAACGGAACTCCGTAGCACCGAAAGCCCGCGACGATAAACGTGTTTATGACAGATAAGACTACACAAATACACCCACCCTAACACGTATATGATAAATGTAGACAACTTTTCCTTTTCTTTTACTTTCATACTGCAACAGTGATTGGATGTTTACTGAGGGCTGAGGGGTGTGTGTCTGCTGCGCAGCCTGTGGAATGGTGAATACACGCACAGCGGAGGGAGGGATGAGAGGGAAGCCGACACTACTATATCGTGTGTGTCCATTTCTCGGCGGGTTTTTCCGCTGCTGCAGATAATTTTGTCAACTTTTAATGTAGTAATCTTGTGAGTTTATTAAAATTTGCTTTCTCAAATTTTGATTTGAATGGCAAGACATTTATTTAAGGGAATCTGCCCCCTCTTGCCCCTGCGTAGAGCCGGCCATGCTTGGCGCAGTCCAATTATATTATTATCATATATATATATATAATATATAATACACAACAATCATTTATTTTGATGGATCGCTCCTCCTATACTTGTACAACATATCTTGAAAGATCACTGGCTTGGGAGGAAGCCGGAGTACCCGGGGGGGAACCCTAGGCATTCACGGGGAGAACATGCAAACTCCACACAGAAACACCCCGAGCCCGGGATCAAACCCAGGACCTTCGTATTGTGAGGCACACCCACTAAACCCTCTTCCATATATAAAATAGTCTCAAAATGATATCAATATTTGGGGGAATAAACTGAGTTGAGAGTGTTTCCATATGAGTTGGGAAATTGTGTTAGATGTAAATATAAACGGAATACAATGATTTGCAAATCATTTTCAACCCATATGCAGTTGAATATGCTACAAAGACAACATATTTGATGTTCTAAGTCATGGGTGTCAAACTCTGGCCCGCCGTGTAATTTAATTTGGCCCTTGAGGCAATATCAATTTAGCATTAGAGCTGGCCCGCCGGTGTTATACAGCGTCGGTGCCGCTGTATAACACCGCATTCACCGCTAATACTCATACTTGCCAACCCTCCTAATTTTCCCGGTAGACTCCCGAAGTTCAGTGCCCCTCCCGAAAATCTCCTTGGGCAACCATTCTTCCGAATTTCTACCGATTTCCACCTGGACAACTATATTGGGGGCGTGCATTTAAGGCACTGCCTTTAGCGTTCTCTACAACCTGTCGTCACGTCCGCTTTTCCTCCATACTAACAGTGTGTCACATAATATTTGTGGCTTTTACACACACACACACACACACACACACACACACACACACACACACACACACACACACACACACACACAAGTGAATGCAACGCAACACATACTTGGTCAACAGCCATACAGGTCACACTGAGGGTGGCCGTATGAACAACTTTAGCACTGTTACAAATATGCGCCACACTGTGAACCCACCCCAAACAAGAATGGCAAACACATTTCGGGTGAACATCTACACCGTAACACTGTAGATGGTGAAATTCATAAATTTCTTGCAATAGCCCAGGGGTCGGGAACCTTTTTGGCTGAGAGAGCCATGAAAGCCAAATGTTTCAAAATGTATTTCCGTAAGAGCCATATAACATATTTCAACACCGAATACAATTAAATGTGTGCATTTTTAAGTATGACCAACATTTGTAGAGTATAATAAGTCTCTTTTTCTTTTTAACAAATATATAATACTTCTTACCATTAATGCGACATCTTGAGCAGGTGCGGTAGAAAACGGATGGTTGGATTAAAATGCATGAGAATGTTTTATATTTTGAACGTCATTTTTGAAACTGTGATTACCAGCGGAATTATTCATTACTTATCATGTTAAGCATCGTCAGCTAAGATTTATCTGAGAGCCAGATGCAGTCATCTGGCTCTAGAGCCATAGGTTCCCTACCCCTGGTTTAAGCATTAGACACCTTTTTACCTGCACCCTGCCTTCCGCTGTTCCCCACATCTGCAAAGCAATTAGCTACCGACTGCCACCTACTGATATGGAAGATTATTACACGATTACTCGGCTTAGCTCGGTTAGGAGAGTGGCCGTGCTAGCAACCTTAGGGTTACAGGTTCGATTCCCGCTTCCGCCATCCTAGTCACTGGTGTTGCGTCCTTGGGCAAGACACTTTACACACCTGCCCCCAGTGCCACCCACACTGGTTTAAATGTAACTTAGATATTAAGTGTCACTTTATAAAGCGCCTTGAGTCACTAGAGAAAAGCGCTATATAAATATAATTATCTGTAACCCTCAGGTTGCTAGCACGGCCACTCTCCTAACCGAGCTAAGCCGAGTAACCGTGTAATACTCTTCCATATCAGTAGGTGGCAGTCGGTAGCTAATTGCTTTGTAGATGTGGGGAACAGCGGAAGGCAGGGTGCAGGTAAAAAGGTGTCTAATGCTTAAACCAGGGGTAGGGAACCTATGGCTCTAGAGCCAGATGACTGCATCTGGCTCTCAGATAGATCTTAGCTGACATTGCTTAACACGATAAGTAATGAATAATTCCGCTGGTAATCACAGTTTCAAAAATAACGTTCAAATTATAAAACATTCTCATGCATTTTAAACCAACCATCCGTTTTCTACCGAACCTGTTCAAGATGTTGCATTAATGGTAATAAGTATTATGTAGTTGTTAAAAAGAAAAAGAGACTTATTATACTCTACAAATGTTGGTCATACTTAAAAATGCACAAATTTAATTGTATTCAGTGTTGAAATACATTTTGAAACATTTGGCTTTCATGCCTCTCAGCCAAAAAGGTTCCCGACCCCTGGGCTATTGCAAAAAAATTTAGGAATTTCACCATCTACAGTCTGTAATACCATCAAAATGTTCAGAGAATCTGGAGAAATCACTGCACGCAAGCGATGATATTACGGACCTTTGTTCCCTCAGGCGGTACTGCATCAAAAACCGACATCAGTGTAAAAAGGATATCACCACATGGGCTCAGGAACACTTCAGGAAAACCGCTGTCAGTAGCTACAGTTTGTCGTTACATCTGTATGTGCAGGTTAAAACTCTACTATGCAAAGCCAAAGCCATTTATCAACGACACCCAGAAATGCCGCCGGCTTTGCTGTGCCTGAGCTCACCTAAGATGGACTGATGCAAAGTGGAAAAGTGTTCTGTGGTCTGACGAGTCCACATTTCAAATTGTTTTTAAGAAACTGTGGACATTTGTGTCCTCGGGAACAAAGAGGAAACGAACAATCCAGATTGTTATCGACGCAAAGTTCAAAAGCCAGCATCTGTGATGGTATGCGTGTGCATTATTGCCCAAGGCATGGGTAACTTACACATCTGTGGAAGCACCATTAATGCTGAAAGGTCCATACAGGTTTTGGAGCTACATATCTCCTGTCCAAAGGCAAAACCCAGTAACTCAACTTTGGTCAAAACTGAGCTGATAATAATTTTGGAGTTCCTAGGTGATATGCTTTACATTAGTGTATGCGATATTGTAATTTTTTCCGTAAGTAAGCGGTTATGCGCATGGCAGGACCTAGCAACTACCACATAACCGCGTAGATGCAACAGAAAAACCTAGTATCTCAAGGGACCAATCGGAGCTTCTTTGTCAGTCGCCTTATTGTCTTTAATGAGACATTTGCACGAATGGGGGCCGACGGTCAAGCTGATTATGTGATATTATGGCACGAGATTGGCCCAGGACGTTGCAAGCACTTTCATTAAATGTATTGTTCTTGATGCTTCCCCTTGCATACTCTTTTTGGGCAGATAACTGTGGAGGTCAAAATAAAAAACTGGACGCTGTACACGGCTCTTGCCCAATGTGCAAACGCAGAATGGGGCCCACCCGGGATTGTGATAAAATATCTGGAGAAAGGGCACACGTTCATGAGAGTAGATTCAATCCATGGCTCAATCGGCAGGAAAATGAAAGCTCAAGAAAACATCTACACGTTTGATGACTTTGTAGATCTTTGTAAGACAGCATCGAGATAGATTGGCTAAAATCAGCTAGAAGTGAGTTACTAGGTTTTGCCTTCGGACGGGAGATATGTTGTCATCCAAGCAACGTTATCATGGACGCCCCTGCTTATTTCAGCAAGACAATGCCAAGTCACTTGTTACAACAGCGTGGCTTCGTAGTAAGAGTGCGGGTACTAGACTGCCTTGCCTGTAGTCCAGACCTGTCCCCCATTGAAAATGGTTGGCGCATTATGAAGCCTAAAATACTGTTGAACAACTTAAGCTGTACATAAAACAAGAATGGGAAAGAATTCCACCTGAAAAGCTTCAAAAATGTGTCTCCTCAGTTCCCAAACGTTTATTGAGTGTTGTTAAAAGAAAAGGTGATAAAAAAACAGTGGTGAACATGCCCTTTCCCAACTACTTTGGCATGTGTTGCAGGCATGAAATTTTAATTAATTATTATTTGCAAAAAAATATAAAGTGTATGAGTTTGAACACCAAATATGTTGTCTTTGTAGCATATTCAACTGAATATGGGTTGAAAAGGATTTGCAAATCATTGTATTCTATTTATATTTACATCTGACAACATTTCCCAACTCATATGGAAACGGGGTTTGTAGATTTTATGTGAATGGGTAGGATTTGCTCAGTGCCAAAACAAGTACTGGGGTCCATACCCACCGCTAGGTATCGCTCCTTGCTTCACAATACATCGATGCTTGTATCGTCTCGCCATCACTGGTGAGGTCCAACCTGCTAAATGCATCATTTCCTCTTTTCAGGCCAAATTGATTAAACCTGAACAGCGATGGATCAAATAAGAGTTTTCTTGGTCTACGTGCCAATAATACACAAAAAGCCACACAGTGTTGATCAAGTGATCGATCGGTATTCTCAAATGAGAGTTTTTGTTAGTTTACGTGCCAATATGACACAGAACGCCACGCAGTGTGATGTCCAGTGTTGATCAACAAAGCCAGATGGTGCCACAGGGATGACCCACGGAGCTGGCAGAGTGTGCACCTACAGCATTTCCTGCCCTGAGTAACAGTTCTTCACATTAGCGGCGTTCATCTGCACTAACGAGGAAAGCGACCGACAGCAAGTCAATCCCGTAGATGGAAGAGCGGCGTGGCAGCCAGTTAGTCAAACAAATGTGGTGGTTGCCGATAAAGCTCTATCATTCGCATAACAAGTGTGAGTGGTAGGACGACACGTGAACATTGTTGGCAAAAAGTACAGCAAAGAGGTGGTGATGGATGTGTGAACTCCAGGGGCGGACAGCTGGGACGGATAGGAGGGAAAGGGACAGATCACAGGTGAGAGAGAAAGGGACAGATCACAGGTGAGAGAGAAAGGCACAGCACACATGACGCGTTTGAATCATGTTTTATGTTCCTACCACCTATGGTGCCATTTCATGTTCCGACCACCTATTGTGATATTTTATGTTCCTGCCAGCTATTGTGATATTTTATGTTCCTACCAAGTATTGTGATATTTTATGTTCCTACCAAGTATTGTGATATTTTATGTTCCTACCAAGTATTGTGATATTTTATGTTCCTACCAAGTATTGTGATATTTTATGTTCCTACCAAGTATTGTGATATTTTATGTTCCTACCAGCTATTATGCCATTTCATGTTCCTACCACTTATTGTGATATTTTATGTTCCTACCACCTATGGTGCCATTTCATGTTGCGACCACCTATTGTGATATTTTATGTTCCTGCCAGCTATTGTGATATTTTATGTTCCTACCAAGTATTGTGATATTTTATGTTCCTACCAAGTATTGTGATATTTTATGTTCCTACCAAGTATTGTGATATTTTATGTTCCTACCAAGTATTGTGATATTTTATGTTCCTACCAGCTATTATGCCATTTCATGTTCCTACCACTTATTGTGATATTTTATGTTCCTACCACCTATTGTGATATTTCATGTTCCTACCAGCTATTGTGCAATTTCATGTTCCTACCACTTATTGTGATATTTTATGTTCCTACCACCTATTGTGATAGTTTCTGTTCCTACCAGCTATTGTGATATTTTATGTTCCTACCATCTATTGTGGCATTTCATGTACCTACCACCTATTGTGATATTTTATGTTCCTACCACCTATTGTGCCATTTCATGTTCCTGCCACTTATTGTGATATTTTATGTTCCTACCACTTATTGTGATATTTTATGTTCCTACCACCTATTGTGATATTTCATGTTCCTACCAGCTATTGTGCAATTTCATGTTCCTACCACTTATTGTGATATTTTATGTTCCTACCACCTATTGTGATATTTTCTGTTCCTACCAGCTATTGTGATATTTTATGTTCCTACCATCTATTGTGGCATTTCATGTTCCTGCCACTTATTGTGATATTTTATGTTCCTACCACTCATTGGGATATTTTATGTTCCTACCACCCATCGTGCCATTTCATGTTCCTACCACCTCTTGTGATATTGTATGTTCCTACCAGCTATTGTGATATTTTATGTTCGTACCACCTATTGTGATATTTTATGTTCCTACCAGCTATTGTGCCATTTCATGTTCCTACCAGCTATTGTGCCATTTCATGTTCCTACCAGCTATTGTGATATTTTATGTTCCTACCACCTATGGTGCTATTTTATGTTCCTACCACCAATTGTGCTATTTTGTGTTCCTACCACCTATTGTGCCATTTCATTTTCCTACCACCTATTGTGATATTTTATGTTCCTACCAGCTATTGTGCCATTTCATGTTCCTACCACTTATTGTGATATTTTATGTTCCTACCACTTATTGTGATATTTTATGTTCCTACCACCTATTGTGATATTTTATGTTCCTACCAGCTATTGTGATATTTTATGTTCCTACCAGCTATTGTGATATTTTATGTTCCTACCAGCTATTGTGATATTTTATGTTCCTACCAGCTATTGTGCCATTTCATGTTCCTAACACTTATTGTGATATTTTCTGTTCCTACTACCTATTGTGATATTTTATGTTCCTACCAGCTATTGTGCAATTTCATGTTCCTACCACTTATTGTGATATTTTATGTTCCTACCACCTATTGTGATATTTTCTGTTCCTACCAGCTATTGTGATATTTTATGTTCCTACCATCTATTGTGGCATTTCATGTTCCTGCCACTTATTGTGATATTTTATGTTCCTACCACTCATTGGGATATTTTATGTTCCTACCACCCATCGTGCCATTTCATGTTCCTACCACCTCTTGTGATATTGTATGTTCCTACCAGCTATTGTGATATTTTATGTTCGTACCACCTATTGTGATATTTTATGTTCCTACCAGCTATTGTGCCATTTCATGTTCCTACCAGCTATTGTGCCATTTCATGTTCCTACCAGCTATTGTGATATTTTATGTTCCTACCACCTATGGTGCTATTTTATGTTCCTACCACCAATTGTGCTATTTTGTGTTCCTACCACCTATTGTGCCATTTCATTTTCCTACCACCTATTGTGATATTTTATGTTCCTACCAGCTATTGTGCCATTTCATGTTCCTACCACTTATTGTGATATTTTATGTTCCTACCACTTATTGTGATATTTTATGTTCCTACCACCTATTGTGATATTTTATGTTCCTACCAGCTATTGTGATATTTTATGTTCCTACCAGCTATTGTGATATTTTATGTTCCTACCAGCTATTGTGATATTTTATGTTCCTACCAGCTATTGTGCCATTTCATGTTCCTAACACTTATTGTGATATTTTCTGTTCCTACTACCTATTGTGATATTTTATGTTCCTACCACCTATTGTGCCATTTCATGTTCCTACCACTTATTGTGATATTTTATGTTCCTACCACTTATTGTGATATTTTATGTTCCTACCACCTATTGTGCCATTTCATGTTCCTACCACCTATTGTGCCATTTCATGTTCCTACCACCTATTGTGCCATTTAATTTTCCTACCACCTATTGTGATATTTTATGTTCCTACCAGCTATTGTGCCATTTCATGTTCCTACCACCTATTGTGCCATTTCATGTTCCTACAACCCATTGTGCCATTTCATGTTCCTACCACCTATTGTGCCATTTCATGTTCCTACCACCTATTGTGCTATTTTATGTTCCTACCACCTATTGTGCTAATTTATGTTCCTACCACCTATTGTGCCATTTCATGTTCCTACCACCTAATGTGCCATTTCATGTTCATAGCACCTATTGTGCCATTTCATGTTCCTACCACCTATCGTGCCATTTCATGTTCCTACCACCCATTGTACTATTTTATGTTCCTACCACCTATTGTGCCATTTTATGTTCCTACCACCTAATATACTATTTTATGGCTAATCCACTTATTGTGCTATTTCATGTTCCTACCACCTATTGTGCCATTTTATGGCTAATCCACCTATTGTTCCACACCTGACTGTTCCTGGCTCTCATTCAGTCCCACACTGCTGTCGTTAGCTGCTCTGCTAACTGTGACTTTGTGGGCTTTTTTTTTTTAGCCCTTTTCCTTTTTTTTGCTAGCTCAATATGAGTACAAAAAATGTAAGGTTTGAAACATTCTGGGAGTATCCACAGCGTTGTCTACACTGCCTTCATCCCCACCTTTCCTTTGTTTCGTTGCACCCCCAGAAGATTAACCAGCGAGATAAAGTAGATTATATTTGTATTCCTAATCATTGTAGTCACCTGTCTGTTCAAGTTGTGACAGCACCACAGTGCTAGTGACTGTGTGTGTGCGTCTTGTTGTTTTGGGTTGTGTTTGTTTGAGTACTTCAGAGCACTTGGTATTTTGTTAGAGGTGTACAAACTTTTGCCATTTTGTCACGGCAGGAACCCATCCATCCTTTTTTCTACCGCTTATTACCCATTATTCAAATTGACATTGTTTCTTGGGGGAAAGTTTGCTTCATTATACTAATTTTTGAATTTACAGACCCTGTTCAAGAACCAGTTATGGGCCTGATTTACTAACATCCAAATACTGTGCAGACCATTGTTTTTATTCTGTTGTAAGACCAATACAGGACAAAGTACATTATTTGACAGCTCAAGGGCTCTCACAGTTTTGTGACTTTAAATTGTGAGAGCACCACGGGGCTAGTGACTGTGTATGTGTGTTGTTTATTCTATAGTAATACAAATAGAGCACGTACTCGAAGGTCGGAACAGAGCTGCTAAAATCCCCGTAGAAGACTTTGCCATCCTGGACAAACTCAATTTCCAACCGTTTTCAACAACAGGTACTTTTCCAGGAAGCACACTTTCCAGACTTCCTATCAACAGCAGCCCATTTCGGCGGCCGACTTGTCGGGTCTGCTTACCAAGAAGCCAACCTTGCTTAAAAAGGATCTGATTGCATCCCATCAAGGTGCACACAGCAGTGGGAAAAAAGGGACTTTTGTTGACAGAGGGCAGCAGGGAACTACTTTCTAGGCAGGCGGGGTGACAGGTGGAGGAGAGTGGCAGGTGAGAAGAAAAGTATGGCCTTTACCTTCCACGTCATTACAGTCAAAGTCTGGAGTGAGGCATGAATGGAGACAAAAAAGCAGCAGAACAAGCAACATTTACAAGATGAGGTTTGAAGGCACAAAAACAAAGAGCGCTGTGCTAAATGACAGGAAGGAGAATGTTTTCCACCAAAGCACAAAGCTGAGAGATTGATGAGGGTTGCTGGCACAGAAAGAACCACTTGGTGAACATCTTCAATGTCAGGACCACAAGGCAGCTGCCATTAGTACTTGGGGGCAGGTTCATGACTGAAAGCCGCAAATGTCACCTTTTTAACGACGTTGGTTTATGACATATTGAAGTCCTGATGGAAGCATTCCTCAAAATCCCTACGTCATGATCAGTGGTGCAGACATGTTTTGTTTAGTCATGATCTGTTAGTTTTGGACTCCCTTAGTTCCTGTTTTGAGCACTCCTGGTTTTGTTTTGGTCACCATGGGTACTGGTTGGTTTCACCTGCCTCTGGTTAGTGTTCGGCATGCTCTGCACTAATCAGAGAGTTATTTATTCACTTTGCTGTCTGGCTTCGTTCTGTCATACGGGGGTCGCAGCTTTAGGTGGGGTAGTTCTCCCAGGATGCAGACGCACAACTCACCCATGGTGACCAAAACAGGAACTAAGAGTCCAAAACTTACAGAACATGACTAAACAAAACATGATCCGTGGCCCGGATTATGTTTTGTTTAGTCATGTTCTGTAAGTTTTGGACTCCCTTAGTTCCTGTTTTGTGCACTCCTGGGTTTGTTTTGGTCACCATGGGCACTGATTGGTTTCACCTGCCTCTGGTCAGTGTTCGGCACGCTCACCTGCTGCCGCGCACTAATCAGAGAGCTATTTATTCACTTTGCTGCAGGGGTGCCCACACTTTTTCTGCAGGCGAGCTACTTTTCAAATTGACCAACTCGAGGGGATCTACCTCATTTATATATATCATTTATATTTATTTATTTATGAAAGAGACATTTTTGTAAACAAGTTAAATGTGTTTAATGATAATACAAGCATGTGTAACACATATAGATGTCTTTCTTTCACGAAGACAAGAATAGAAGTTGGTGTATTACCTGATTCTGATGACTTGCATTGATTGGAATCAGACAGTAATGATGATAACGCCCACATTTTCAAATGGAGGAGAAAAAAAGTTGTCCTTTCTGTACAATACCACATGAAAGTGGTTGGTTTTTGGCATCTAATTCATCCAGCTTCCATACACTTTACAAGAAAAACATTGGCGGCAAATTCCGTAGCTTGCTTGATTGACATTCACGGCACCCGAGGGTCTTGTGAGATGACGCTGGCTGCTGCAAGATCATTATTATAAAAAATGACAGAAAGGAAGGCGAGAAACACTTTTTATTTCAACAGACTTTCGCGCCGTCCCTTCCGTCAAAACTCTAAAGGGCGACTGCACATTTCCTATCTTCACAATAAAAGCCCTGCTTCATGCTGCCTGCGCTAACAAAATAAGAGTCTTGGAAAGCTGGCGTGCACAAGTGATGTGCACGCCAGCTTTCTGAGGGATCGCTTGTGCACGCCAGTTTTCCGAGACTCTGTATTTAGTTAGCGCAGGCAGCATGAAGCAGGGCTTTTATTGTGAAGATAGGAAATGTGCAGTCGGCCTTTAGAGTTTTGACGGAAGGGACGGCGCGAGAGTCTGTTGAAATAAAAAGTGTTTCTCGCCTTCCTCTCGGTCATATTTTCATAATAATGATCTTGCAGCAGCCAGCGTCATCTCACAAGACCCTCCGGTACCGTGAATGTCATTTAAGTGACGTCTTGGTGAAGATTGATGATCACTCCTTTTTAGGTCTATTTTTTTTTAAAAGTCTGGCTGGAGATCGACTGACACACCCCCCGCGGTCGACTGATAGCTCGCGATCGACGTAATGGGCACCCCTGCTTTGCTGTCTGGCTTCATTCTGTCATACGGGGGTCGCATCTTTAGGCGGGGTAGTTCTCCCAGGATGCAGACGGACAACTCCGGACAAAGCGTGAAGGTAGGATATGATTTCATCTTCGTGAATCATAACACATACAAAAAAACAGGATGCAAACCAAAGAGCGTGAAGCTAAGGTACAAACTTAGCACAGGAATACATAGAAACAAAGAAATAACCCTACGTGCTTGTTGCATACAGCAAACAATGAAGCCAGACAGAGAGTGGCGAGCGACGTGAATAAATAGCTCTCTGATTAGTGCCCGGCAGCAGGTGAACGTGCCGACCACTAACCAGAGGCAGGTGAAACCAATCAGCACCCATGGTGACCAAAACAGGAACTAAGAGAGTCCAAAACTAACAGAACATGACTAAACAAAACATGGTCCGGGCCACGGATCATGACGCCCTAAATATAAACATATTTTTCTTCAAAAGTAAGGCAAATGCCACATTGTTGACATTATTTGGTCAGGTACGGTTTGACTTTCACTTCAAACAACTGAATTTGTTGTCCCCATTTGAAAATCAGTTCAACTATTTCAATTCTGAAGCCAAGGAAAACAAGTACGATCCCACCACCTTACATCCGTTTCATAGCAGTGCGAATGAAATGTTTCTGTTTGGGTTTTTCGGGTCACTCGTGTTTTTCTGTTGGTTTTGGACTCCTTCGGTTCCTGTTTGTGCACTTCTCGGTTGGTTACCATAGTTACGTATTATTCTCACCTGCCGCTTGTTCCGGACGCACACCTGTTTTGTAATCACTGTCATTATTTAAGCCAGCCTTCTCCCGTCAGTCTGTCTGGCTTCTTAGTTTGTTTTTGCTACAACAAGTGACGACTTCTGTTTCATGCTCGCTACCTGCTAGCTTCGACGCTAGGCTTTTTGTTTTTGCTAGCTTCCATGCTAAGCTAATTTTCTTTGCTAGCTCCCACGCTAGCCCCCTTAGCTTTTGCATTCCGTGCTATGAGCACGCTTTTGTTTGTTTTCCGCCTGGTTTATTGCCTAAATAAATAATTTCCTACCTTCACGCTGTGTCCGAGGCTCGTCTGCCTTCCTGGGAGAACGAATCCGCATCACCATGCGCCCGGGTCGTTACAGTTTCTCTCTTTCTACATCTCATGCTTTCTTTACAAAGTCGCCTTTTGATTGATTTTTGATTGATTGATTGAAACTTTTATTAGTCGATTGTAAAGTACAGTACATATTCCGTACAATTGACCACTAAATGGTAACACCCGAATAAGTTCTTCAACTTGTCCACGCAAATCAAATCATGCCTTGCTCAAAAATGCTACACTCCAAGTTTTAGACAGAGCCCTACTTTTTCTATGCTGTAATTTTTATGTACAGTGGGGCAAAAAAGTATTCAGTCAGCCACTGATTGTGCAAGTTCTCCCACTTAAAATGACAGAGGTCTGTAATTTTCATCACAAGCTAATCAAAGATCCTCTACGTGAAAAGCGCGACCTGCTCTTATTGAGAACCAACTGCAAAAACACTAGTCAAAGATCTCCTATACATATAAGAATGTGTTGTTTTTAACAAGCAAACATTCTTTAAGGACGAATAAAAAAAAAGCTAGTCCAAGATCCACTTTTTGATCTTTGTTGTTTTTGAGGACTGCTAAAAACTATTCAAAGATTGCTTGAAATACACTAGTGCCCTGCTGTTTTTGAGCATAAAACCCTCATCAAAGATACTCAATATAAAAAAATATTTTGTCGTTTTTTTAGAACCAAATGCAAATATACTTGTCGAAGATCCTCTATATAACAAGTGTGACTTGCTGTTATTGAGAATGAAATGGAAAATCGCTAGTCAAGTATTTATATATATATTTTTAATAGTTTTTAAGGACCAACAAAAAATAGCTAGTCCAAGATCCACTTTTTGATCTCTGCTGTTTTTGAGGACTGCTAAAAACTATTTAAAGGTTGCTTAAATTATACGTTCGCCCTGCTGTTTTTCAGCATGAAAACCCTCATCAAAGATCCTAAATATGAACGAATGTTTGTCGTTTTTAAGAACCGACCGCAAATATACTTGTCGAAGATCCTCTATATGACAAGTGGGACTTGCTGTTACTGAGATTGAAATGCAAAAATGCTAGTCAAATATACAGTGGGGCAAAAAAGTATTTAGTCAGCCAGCGATTGTGCAAGTTCTCCCACTTAAAATGATGACAGAGGTCTGTAATTTTCATCATAGGTACACTTCTACTGTGAGAGACAGAATGTGAAAAAAAAATTCAGGAATTCACATTGTATGAATTTTTAAGAATTTATTTGTAAATTATGGTGGAAAATAAGTATTTGGTCAACCATTCAAAGCTCTCACTGATGGAAGGAGGTTTTGGCTCAAAATCTCACGATACATGGCCCCATTCATTCTTTCCTTAACACGGATCAATGGTCCTGTCCCCTTAGCAGAAAAACAGCCCCAAAGCATGATGTTTCCACCCCCATGCTTCACAGTAGGTATGGTGTTCTTGGGATGCAACTCAGTATTCTTCTTCCTCCAAACACGACGAGTTGAGTTTATACCAAAAAGTCCTAATTTGGTTTCATCTGATGACATGACATTCTCCCAATCCTCTGCTGTATCATCCATGTGCTCTCTGGCAAACTTCAGACAGGCCTGGACATGCACTGGCTTAAGAAGGGGGACACGTCTGGCACTGCAGGATCTGATTCCCTGTCGGCGTAGTGTGTTACTGATGGTAACCTTTGTTACTTTGGTCCCAGCTCTCTGCAGGTCATTCACCAGGTCCCCCTGTGTGGTTCTGGGATTTTTGCTCAACGTTCTCATGATCATTTTGACCCCACGGGATGAGAGCTTGCGTGGATCCCCAGATCGAGGGAGATTATCAGTGGTTTTGTATGCTCACACAGTTGATTTTTTTTCACAACAAGCTGCTTGCCTATTGTAGATTCACTCTTCCCAGTCTGGTGGGGGTCTACAATTATTTTCCTGGTGTCCTTTGACACTTCTTAGGTCTTGGCCGTGGTGGAGTTTGGAGTCTGACTGTTTGAGGCTGTGGACAGGTGTCTTTTATACAGATAACGAGTTCAAACAAGTGCCATTAATACAAGTAACGAGTAGAGGACAGAAGAGCTTCTTAAAGAAGAAGTTACAAGTCTGTGAGAGCCAGAGATCTTCCTTGTTTGAAGTGACCAAATACTTATTTTCCACCATAATTTACAAATAAATTCTTTAAAATTCCTACAATGTGAATTCCTGGATTTCGTTTTCATATTCTGTCTCTCACAGTCGAAGTGTACCTATGATGAAAATTACAGACCTCTGTCATCATTTTAAGTGGGAGAACTTGCACAATCGGTGGCTGACAAAATATTTTTTTTGCCCCACTGTATGTTGGATTTTAACGCAAATTGGGTCTTGTTTATGGATCGGCCAAACACTACAAAATACTCCTTTTGCCCGCCTGCCATTCCGCAGAATAAAGTGCTCAAACAAAAAAAAAAAAACACAATGTGTTGACTGCTGAGTCTCTGGGATTTTTTGCTTTTTTTTTTCGAGCCGAAGAAAGTAGCTTTGTTTCTTCTTACTCCCTTTGGAAACTGAACATACAGCACATGAAACAAGTTTGGACACATCTTCTCATTCAATGTGCTTTCTGTATTTACATTGTCACATCAAAACTAGGACTGAACATGTGGAGTTATGTACTTAACAAAAAAAAAATATGTTTCATATACTAGTTTCTTCAAAATAGCCACCCTTTGCACACTCTTGGCATTCTCTACATGAGCTTCAAACACACCGGGGAAGGGAAAACCATTTAAGGCAGGGGTGTGAAAACTTTTTCCACTGAGGGCCACACACTGAAAAATTAATTTGGAAATTTTTACCATGAATTGATTAACGTGCACCCGACTTAAACAAAATGAAAAACTTATTCGTGTGTTACCATTTAGTGGTCAATTGTGCGGAATATGTAATGAACTGTGCAATCTACTAATAAAAGTATCAATCAATCAAATTCATTTTCAAACCATAACAAAATATATGGATTTTTAAAATGTATTTTACCTTTAGGGGTCCCGGGGACCATAAAGGGTCTCAGTTATTGAAATGTCAAAAAAAAAAGTCTAAATTTTATTATTATTTTTTATTTAACGCTTACAGTAAATCTCTATATCAACTTAAAAAAAATAAAAGGTTTTATGGCATTTCTGTCAAAACCACTTTTTTTTTTATAGTAAAACTGAAATATGGAGTATTTAGTAATTAGAGCCCTAAAGATCAACAATGCAGGACACCTTTGATTTAAATTATTTTATATTTTTGAGTAATCACAGTGAAAAGATAAATAAAATACCACTAAGTATATTTGGGATCCAAAAAAATCTGGATATTATCTTCGACCCAACTCTCTCCTTTGAGTCACACATTAAAAGCGTTACTAAAACGGCCTTCTTTCATCTCCGTAATATCGCTAAAATTCGCTCCATTTTGTCCACTAAAGACGCCGAGATCATTATCCATGCGTTTGTTACGCCTCGTCTCGACTACTGTAACGTATTATTTTCGGGTCTCCGCATGTCTAGCATTAAAAGATTACAGTTGGTACAAAATGCGGGCTGCTAGACTTTTGACAAGAACAAGAAAGTTTGATCACATTACGCCTGTACTGGCTCACCTGCACTGGCTTCCTGTGCACTTAAGATGTGACTTTAAGGTTTTACTACTTACGTATAAAATACTACACGGTCTAGCTCCATCCTATCTTGCTGATTGTATTGTACCATATGTCCCGGCAAGAAATCTGCGTTCAAAAGACTCCGGCTTATTATATATTCCTAGAGCCCAAAAAAAGTCTGCGGGCTATAGAGCGTTTTCCGTTCGGGCTCCAGTACTCTGGAATGCCCTCCCGGTAACAGTTCGAGATGCTACCTCAGTAGAAGCATTTAAGTCTCACCTTAAAACTCATCTGTATACTCTAGCCTTTAAATAGACCTGCTTTTTAGACCAGTGGATCTGCCGCTTCTTTTCTTCCTCCTATGTCCCCCCCTCCCTTGTGGAGGGGGTCCGGTCCGATGACCATGGATGAAGTACTGGCTGTCCAGAGTCGAGACCCAGGATGGACCGCTCGTCGGGACCAGGATGGACCGCTCGCCTGTATCGATTGGGGACATCTCTACGCTGCTGATCCGCCTCCGCTTGGGATGGTTTCCTGTGGACGGGACTCTCGCTGCTGTCTTGGATCCGCTTTGAACTGAACTCTCGCGGCTGTGTTGGAGCCACTATGGATTGAACTTTCACAGTATCATGTTAGACCCGCTCGACATCCATTGCTTTCGGTCTCCTAGGAGGGGGGGGGGGGGGGGGGGGGGGTGGGGTTGCCCACATCTGAGGTCTTCTCCAAAGTTTCTCATAGTCAGCATTGTCACTGGCGTCCCACTGGATGTGAATTCTCCCTGCCCACTGGGTGTGAGTTTTCTTGCCCTTTTGTGGGTTCTTCCGAGGATGTCGTAGTCGTAATGATTTGTGCAGTCCTTTGAGACATTTGTGATTTGGGGCTATATAAATAAACATTGATTGATTGAAGACTGTGTGGGGGGCCGGTAAACAATTAGCCGCGGGCCGCACTTTGGACACCCCTGATTTAAGGTGAATACCTCCTGAAGCTCATGGAGAGAATGCCAAGAGTGTGCAAAAAAAGTAATCGAAGCATAGGGTGGTTATTTTGAAGAAATATAAAACATGTTTTCAGTTATTTCACCTTTTTTTTGTTGAGTACATAACTCCACGTGTTCATTCATAGTTGTGATGTGAAGTGAAGTGTGAATTATATTTATATAGCGCTTTTCTCTAGTGACTCAAAGCGCTTTACATAGTGAAACCCAATATCTAAGTTACATTTAAATCAGTGTGGGTGGCACTGGGAGCAGGTGGGTAAAGTGTCTTGCCCAAGGACACAACGGCAGTGACTAGGATGGCGGAAGCGGGAATCGAACCTGCAATCCTCAAGTTATATATATGTGACAATCTACAATGTAAACTAGTCATGAGAATAAACATTGAATGAGGAGAAACTGTGTCCAAACTTTTGTTCTGTACAGTTTGTCAACACAATCCTGGATCTATGTTCCAATAAACTGAACTAAGAAATAAAGTTGTGAGTGCCAGCACTTTAAAAAAGATGTGTGTCTTTCCCTTCCACTCCCTTCTCGATGCCAACAAGAATCTTTCATGAAGTTAAAAGTGACGTTAAACCTTCATTTATTCATCATTTATGTCTTTCACATTGTTTTCTGCGAGTAAATTTTCATTATTTTCTACAAATGTCAAATTTTTCAACGGATGCATTGAATTATTGGGAAAAAAAAGGCTTGGGTTTTCGTACCATACAGTTTTCATTGGACCTTGTGGAACAGATGACTATGTTGACTTTGTGGCTATGTGATAAAGATGAAAAATGGTATGGCCCAGTGGTCTTCTGAAAACCAGGATGAAAGATGCCAGGGCGCACAAATCTCTCCAACAAATGGTTCAACCGTGGTGCACTTTTACAACTCAGCCCTACAGTTTGTCCTTTTTTTTCCTCCACCCAGCAGGCGCAAGACATTGAAACAACCTTGTTGAACGAGGTCCTGACCTTCAACAACTCAAACATAACCTTGGAACAACGTTGTGACAACATTTAATTCGACATTGACATTTGGTCATTTCTCAACCAATATTGTACAAACCCCGTTTCCATATGAGTTGGGAAATTGTGTTAGATGTAAATATAAACAGAATACAATGATTTGCAAATCCTTTTCAACCCATATTCAATTGAATATGCTACTGATAAATAATTATTAACTTTAGAATTTGATGCCTTCAACACGTGACAAAGAAGTTGGGAAAGATTGCTATAAATACTGATAAAGTTGAGGAATGCTCATCAAACACTTATTTGGAACATCCCACAGGTGTGCAGGCTAATTGGGAACAGGTGGGTGCCATGATTGGGTATAAAAAAAGCTTCCCCAAAAAATGCTCAGTCTTTCACAAGAAAGGATGGGGCGAGGTACACCCCTTTGTCCACAACTGCGTGAGCAAATAGTCAAACAGTTTAAGAACAACGTTTCTCAAAGTGCAATTGCAAGAAATTAGGGATTTCAACATCTACAGTCCGTAATATCATCAAAAGGTTCAGAGAATCTGGAGAAATCACTCCATGTAAGCGGCATGACATTGAATGACCGTGACCTTCGATCCCTCAGACGGCACTGTATCAAAAACCGACGTCAATTTCTAAAAGGATATCACCACATGGGCTCAGGAACACTTCAGAAAACCACTGTCACTAAATACAGTGTCTCGCTACATCTGTAAGTGCAAGTTAAAGCTCTACAATGCAAAGCGAAAGCCGTTTATCAACAACATCCAGAAATACCGCCGGCTTCTCTGGGCCCGAGATCAACTAAGATGGACTGATGCATAGTGGATAAGTGTTCTGTGGTCTGACGAGTCCACATTTCAAATTGATTTTAAAAATATTCGACATCGTGGCGTCACGGTGCTAGAGGGGTTAGTGCGTCTGCCTCACAATACGAAGTTCCTGCAGTCCTGGGTTCAAATCCAGGCTCGGGATCTTTCTGTGTGGAGTTTGCATGTTCTCCCCGTGAATGCGTGGGTTCCCTCCGGGTACTCCGGCTTCCTCCCACCTCCAAAGACATGCACCTGGGGATAGGTTGATTGGCAACACTAAATTGGCCCTAGTATGTGAATGTGAGTGTGAATGTTGTCTGTCTATCTGTGTTGGCCCTGCGATGAGGTGGCGACTTGTCCAGGGTGTTCCCCGCCTTCCGCCCGATTGTAGCTGAGATAGGCGCCAGCGCCCCCCGCGACCCCAAATGGGAATAAGCGGTAGAAAATGGATGGATATTCGACATCGTGTCATCTGGACAAAAGGGGAAGCGAACCATCCAGACTGTTATCGACGCAATTTTCAAAAGCCAGCATGTGTGATGGTGTAGAGGTGCATTAGTGCCCAAGGCATGGGTAACTTATACATCTGTGAAGGCACCATTAATGCTGAAAGGTACATACAGGTTTTGGAACAACATATGCTGCCATCTTTTTCATGGACGCCCCTGCTTATTTCAGCAAGACAATGCCAAGCCACATTCAGCATGTGTTAAAACAGCATGGCTTTGTAAAAAAAAAAAAAGAGTGCGGGTACTTTCCTGGCCGGCTTGCAGTCCAGACCTGTCTCCCATCAAAAATGTGTGGTGCATTACGAAGCGTAAAATACGACAGCGGAAACCCCCGGACTGTTGAACGACTGAAGCTCTACATAAAACAAGAATGGGAAAGAATTCCACTTTCAAAGCTTCAACAATTAGCTTTCTCAGTTCCCAAACGTTTATTGAGTGTCGTTAAAAGAAAAGGTGATGTAACACAGTGGTGAACATGCCCTTTCCCAACTACTTTGGCACGTGTTGCAGCCATGAAATTCTAAGTTAACTATTATTTCCCAAAAAATAAATTAAGTTTATGTGTTTGAACATCAAATATGTTATCTTTGTAGTGCATTCAACTGAATATGGGTTGAAAAGGATTTGCTAATCATTGTATTCTGTTTATATTTACATCTAACACAATTTCCCAACTCATATGGAACACAAATACGACGTTTTAACATCATACTTTCTTAATAGTTATTCAATTTCGAGTGGGGACGTTGGTCATTTCCCAACCAACAACGTTGTCTCCATTACAAATACTTTGCCAGGTTGTTTCAAAGTCAGTTTTAAAGGACGTACGGTCAAGGTTGCCTGCTGGGAAGTTGTCAGGTGTGCTAATGGACACACACACACACACACACACACACACTAAAATGCACACACGGGGCAAACGAGGACCTCCCTACCTTTCACCCTCTCGCCGCGATTGAGCTGGATCTCCCCCTCCCCCTGCGGGGTGTAAGGCTTGACCACGATGAAGGTGCGACCCGGGACGGCACTGTAGAGTTTCCGCTTGGGCCCGCGTGTGCCCATCAGCGCCGGCGGGGTGTGATGAGGCGGGCTGGGGTCCCGCTGCACGGACCCGGGGCTGTAAACAAACACATAGGTTACCGTGGTGATCCCGGGGAGCTGGCAGCTGAAGCCCGTGGTCACAGACATGGTGGTTGCCAGCCCCTGGTTTTTAAAGACCGGTGAGAGATTCATAAAAGTCCGACTTGCGTCCAAATAACAAGACTTAGTCCTCCATATGAGCCATTGGTACAGTAGCCAGACCCTATGTCCTTCCTTCTGGTCTCTGCTCTCCCTACCCTCTCCCGAGCATCCTAAGCAAAACAAAGATGGTTGGAGGCGGTCTCCTTCCCTTCCACAGATCCATCTGGAATCCCCTCCCAGTCATCCTGACTCGTGAAGGAGAGACAGATATCCTGCAGGTCTCCAGGTGGGACTACAGATCCCGACTCCGGCCGAGGATGCACTTTGAGCTTCCCGACTCCTCCTTGGGAGTCCCGCCGTGTTTCCTGCTCCTGTCGCCCCCTTGCCAGCAGCCCTCTCTCACACACACACACACACACACACACACACACACACACACACACATACACATACACACACACACACACACACACACACACACCCTTGCCTTCCTTGCCAGCAGCCTTCTCTCTCTCTCTCACACACACACACACACACACACACACACACACACACACACACACACACACACCCGCTGTGGCCGTGATGCTAGCGCTGCTACCACTGCTGCTGTTATGTCGCTCCCCTCCCCTTCGACAGCTTGCACACACCCTGCACGCCGTCTACGTGCATGCTCGCTCTGCACACACACACACACACACACACACCGAGCACACCGCGCTCCTGCCAACGCCGCCGTCACGTCGCCGGCACATGGCTCACGTGTGGTCCCAGTGCACCACCGTCTCCTTCTGCAAGTCCACATGCGCCATTGAAAACTGGGAGTGTGTGTAAATATTCCTAGTGTGTGTATGTGTGTGTGTGGGTGTGTCGTAGGGTAGATGATGGGGGGAGGGGAGAGCAAAAGCTTCAGCCTATTTGGTTGAACTGTGGCTCCTCCCCTCTTTTCTCAACCACCTCCTTGATTGGCATCCATGGCAGCCACCCTTCAGACTGCCTCCTCTCTCTGGGGTGTAGAGCAGTGGCAGATCCACCTAGTCTTCATTCAGACTGCATCCTCTCTGGGGTGTAGAGCGGTGACCGATCCATCCAGTCTTCATTCAGACTTCCTCTTCTTTTTCTGGGGTGTAGAGTGGTAGCAGATCCACTTAGTCTTCATTCAGACTCCCTCCTCTCTCTGGAGTGTTGAGCGGTGGCAGATCCACCCAGTCTTCATTGATACTGCCTCCTCTCTCTTGGGTGTAGAGCGGCGGCAGATCCACCCAGTCTTTATTTAGACTGCCTCTTCTCTCTCTGGGGTGTAGAGTGGTAGCAGATCCACTTAGTCTTCATTCAGACTCCCTCCTCTCTCTGGGGTGTAGAGCGGGGGCAGATCCACCTATTCTTCATTCAGACGGCCTCCTCTCCCTCTGGGGTGTAGAGCGGTGGCAGATCCACCTATTCTTCATTCAGACGGCCTTCTCTCTCTCTGGGGTGTAGAGCATTGGCAGGTCCATCTAGTCTTAATTCATACTGCCTCCTCTCTCTGGGGTGTAAAGCGGTGGCAGATCCACCCAGTCTTCATTCATACTGCCTCCTCTTTTTCTGGGGTGTAGAGCAGTGGCAGATCCACCTAGTTTTCATTCAGACTGCATCCTCTTTGGGGTGCAGAGCGGTGGAAGATCCATCTAGTCTTAATTCATACTGCCTCCTCTCTTTGGGGTGTAGAGCGGTGGCAGATCCACCCAGTCTTCATTCATACTGCCTCCTCTCTCTGGGGTGTAGAGCGGTGGCAGATCCACCTAGTCTTCATTCATACTGCCCATTCAGACGTCCTCCTCTCTCTCTGGGGTGCAAAGGGGTGGCAGATCCACCTAGTCTTCATTCAGACTGCATCCTCCTTGGGGTGTAGAGCGGTGGCAGATCCATATAGTCTTCATTCAGTCTACATTTAAGAAGGACAGCTCCAGACTTGAGAAACTGATCAGGCGGGCCGGTTCTACAATGGGAATGAAACTGGACTCACTGGTGACGGTGGCAGAGAACTAGTGAGCATCCTGGATGATGCCAGTCACCCTCTGCATAGCGTTATCAGTAGCCAGAGGAGCCTGTTCAGTTCTAGACTGCTTTATCCCAAGTGCAGGACTAATAGACTCAAGAAATCCTTTGTCCCACACGCCATTAGACTGTACAACTCCTCTCTGGGGTAGGGGGGCGGGGGGGGGGTACTAGGATGACAGGGGACACAAAACATTAACAGTGCAATACGTTTTCATAACATGGTCACTACTGCCTACTTTGTCTTGTTATATTCTTATTTTACTGTTATATTGTTATTCCCATTGTTTTTATTCTTTTTGTAATATTTCTCTATTTTGTTTCCTTTTAAACCTCCATTATTTACTTTTAACTTTTTTTCTTAAATTGATTTCAACTCTGTACACTGCTGCTGGAATTTTAATTTTCCTGAAGGAAATCTCCTGAAGGAATCAATAAAGTACTATCTATCTATCTAGAAGAGCTGCGCTCTCGACACTACAGTTTTTGACCCAAAAAAACTGTCTAAATTGACTACTTATTGCGATCACGGCAACAAGACAGCTTGCTAACATATTCGACTTCAACTCTGCCCAGCGGGAGGCACAGATTCGCTAAAATAAGCGAACCAAGTCATTGATTAGCAACCCAAAACTAAACAAGGCGTTGGGAATTTTTTTTAAAAGCTTCCGACCACACAATTGATCAACAGGAACGGCGGACAGAGCCCTGGCCGGTGCATAATTACGTGGGAAGAAAAACAACAAAACAAAACAAAAAAACAAAAAAACACACCATAGAGCCGCAGAAGCGAACAACACCAACTGCTTCACTTTGCCGCTTAGCAACCATGAGCAGGACAAGAAGTCGCCTGTGAGGTAAAACACCGTTACTTGAAAGATATCTTATATCAGCAACCTATCATTTCAAACATCAATCAACCATCCATTTTCTACCGCTTATTCTCTTTGGGGTTGCTGGAGCCTATCTCAGCTACAATCAGGCGGAAGGCGGGGTACACCCTGGACAAGTCTCTACCACATCGCAGGGCCAACACGGATAGACGGACAACTTTCACACTTTGTTGCCAAACAACATAAAATTAAAAAAGCACTACTATTTTATAAAATATACCAATTTATAAGACAGAAGACAAAGAGCAGTTTACAAACTACAGACATCTGTCTCGACTTGCACAAATTTCTAAAATTATTGAACAACTGTTTAACAACAGATTAGTCAAATTCATAAATAAAACCAAAACACTCCCAGACAAGCAATACGGATACAGAGCCAGCATCTCAACATCAATGGCAATCACGGAAATAATGGAAGAGATCACCAATGCAGTAGATGCTAAAAAATGTGCTGCTGCCGGGTTTTTGGATTTAACAAAAGCAATTAATCATAATATTCTCATGAAGTGGAAAGGTATGCAATCCGAGGGTTAGTCTAGAACTGGGTCAGAAGCTATTTAACAAACAGGAAGCAATATGCGAAGATAGGCAAACACACTTCCACAGGGATGAAAATATCTTGTGGTGTACAAACCCCGTTTCCATAGGAGTTGGGAAATTGTGTTAGATGTAAATATAAACAGAATACAATGATTTGCAAATCCTTTTCAACCCATATTCAATTGAATGCACTACAAAGACAACATATTTGATGTTCTAACTCATAAACTTAAGTTTTTTTTTTGCAAACAATAATTAACTTAGAATTTCATGGCTGCAACACGTGCCAAAGTAGTTGGGAAAGGGCATGTTCACCACTGTGTTACATCACCTTCTCTTTAAACAACACTCAATAAACGTTTGGGAACTGAGGAAACTAATTGTTGAAGCTTTGAAAGTGGAATTATTTCCCATTCTTGTTTTATGTAGAGCTTCAGTCGTTCAACAGTCCGGGGTCTGCGCTGTCGTGTTTTACGCTTCATAATCCGCCACACATTTTCCATGGGAGAAAGGTCTGGACTGCAGGCGGGCCAGGAAAGTACCCGCACTCTTTTTTTACAAAGCCACGCTGTTGAAACACGTGCTGAATGTGGCTTGGCATTGTCTTGCTGAAATAAGCAGGGTCGTCCATGAAAAAGACGGCGCTTAGATGGCATCATATATTGCTTCAAAACCTGTATGTACCTTTCAACATTAAAACGGCCTTCTTTCATCTCCGTAATATCGCTAAAATTCGCTCCATTTTGTCCACTAAAGACGCTGAGATCATTATCCATGCGTTTGTCACGTCTCGCCTCGATTACTGTAACGTATTATTTTCGGGTCTCCCCATGTCTAGCATTAAAAGATTACAGTTGGTACAAAATGCGGCTGCTAGACTTTTGACAAGAACAAGAAAGTTTGATCACATTACGCCTGTACTGGCACTTAAGATGTGACTTTAAGGTTTTACTACTTACGTATAAAATACTGCACGGTCTAGCTCCATCCTATCTTGCCGATTGTATTGTACCATATGTCCCGGCAAGAAATCTGCGTTCAAAAGACTCCGGCTTATTAGTGATTCCTAAAGCCCAAAAAAAGTCTGCGGGCTATAGAGCGTTTTCCGTTCGGGCTCCAGTACTCTGGAATGCCCTCCCGGTAACAGTTCGAGATGCCACCTCAGTAGAAGCATTTAAGTCTCACCTTAAAACTCATTTGTATACTCTAGCCTTTAAATAGACCTCCTTTTTAGACCAGTTGATCTGCCGCTTCTTTTCTTTCTCCTATGTCCCCCCTCCCTTGTGGAGGGGGTTCGGTCCGATGACCATGGATGAAGTACTGGCTGTCCAGAGTCGAGACCCAGGATGGACCGCTCGTCGGGACCCAGGATGGACCGCTCGCCTGTGTATCGGTTGGGGACATCTCTACGCTGCTGATCCGCCTCCGCTTGAGATGGTCTCCTGTGGACGGGACTCTCGCTGCTGTCTTGGATCCGCTTTGAACTGAACTCTCGCGGCTGTGTTGGAGCCACTATGGATTGAACTTTCACAGTATCATGTTAGACCCGCTCAACATCCATTGCTTTCGGTCCCCTAGAGGGGGGGGGTTGCCCACATCTGAGGTCCTCTCCAAGGTTTCTCATAGTCAGCATTGTCACTGGCGTGTGAGTTTTCCTTGCCCTTTTGTGGGTTCTTCCGAGGATGTTGTAGTCGTAATGATTTGTGCAGTCCTATGAGACATTTGTGATTTGGGGCTATATAAATAAACATTGATTGATTGATTGATTGATTGATTGATTGAATGGTGCCTTCACAGATGTGTAAGTTATCCATGCCTTGGGCACTAATGCACCCCCATACCATCACAGATGCTGGCTTTTGAACTTTGCGTCGATAACAGTCTAGATCAGGGGTCGGGAACCTTTTTGGCTGAGAGAGTCATGAAAGCCAAATATTTTAAAATGTATTTCCGTGAGAGCCGTATAATATTGTTAACCCTGAACACAACTGTCAGGTTCAAACACTGATGACATATTAAACAGACAAGAAGCAAGGAATTAAACAGGGACAGGATTGAGTTTAGCTCAATGAGGAGAAACGCTTAGACCTGTACCCTTGTACAGTGTCGCCCCACACTCTGACAAGAGAATTCCACGCCTCCTCTTTTATTTGGACTTTCTCTGATTACAACAACTAAATGTGTGCATCTCCTATTCTTTTTAATAACATTGTTATTCTGAAGCTGAACAATAATAAATAAAATACTTTTGACCATTAATGCGACTTCTTGAACAGGTGCGATAGAAACGGATGGATGGATTAGAATGCATGAGAATATTTTATATTTTGAACTTTATTTTTGACACTGTGATTACTAGTGGACATATTCATTACTTATCGTGTTAAACAATGTCAGCTAAGATTCATCTGAGAGCCAGATGCAGTCATCAAAAGAGCCACATCTGGCTCTAGAGCCATAGGTTCCCTACCCCTGGTCTAGATGGTTCTCTTACCCTTTGGTCCGGATGACACATAGTCGAATATTTCCAAAAACAATTTGAAATGTGGACTCGTCAGACCACAGAACACTTTTCCACTTTGCATCAGTCCATCTTAGACGATCTCGGGCCCAGAGAAGCCGGCGGCGTTTCTGGATGTTGTTGATAAATGGCTTTCGCTTTGCATAGTAGGGGTTTAACTTGCACTTACAGATGTAGCGAGAAACTGCATTTAGTGACGGTGGTTTTCTGAAGTGTTCCTGAGCCCTTGTGGTGATATCCTTTAGAGATTGATGTCGGTTTTTGAGGGATCGAAAGTCATGGCCATTCAATTTGGTTTCCGGCCATGCCGCTTACGTGGAGTGATTTCTCCAGATTCTTTGAACCTTTTGAGGATATTATAGACCGTAGATGTTGAAATCCCTAAATGTCTTGCAATTGCACTTTGAGAAACTTTGTTCTTAAACTGTTTGACTATTTGCTCACGCAGTTGTGGACAAAGGGGTGTACCTCGCCCCATCCTTTCTTGTGAAAGACTTGGCATTTTTTTGGGAAGCTGTTTTTATACCCAATCATGGCACCCACCTGTTCCCAATTAGCCTGCACACCTGTGGGATGTTCCAAATAAGTGTTTGATGAGCATTCCTCAACTTTATCAGTATTTATTGCCACCTTTCCCAACTTCTTTGTCACGTGTTGCTGGCATCAAATTCTAAAGTTAATGATTATTTGCAACAACAAAAAAAATGTTTATCAGTTTGAACATCAAATATGTTGTCTTTGTAGCATATTCAACTGAATATGGGTTGAATAGGATTTGCAAATCATTGTATTCTGTTTATAATTACATCTAACACAATTTCCCAACTCGTATGGAAACGGGGTTTGTACCTCAGGGATCAATACTTGGACCAAGATTGTTCAATATTTGTAGAGTTACAGAGGACTTAAAATCAGTATTATTTGCAGATGATGCAACTGTGTTTAGTTCCGGAAAGAACACACAGAAGATCATACATGGATGGATAAAAGCAGGGAAGCCCAAACTTTCCTCTCCCCAGCCACTTTGTCCAGCTCTTCCCGAGGCGTTCCCAGACCAGCTGGGAGACATAGTCTTCCTAACGTGTCCTGAGTCTTCCCCGTGGCCTACCTATAATTATTTATTCACTGTTCTGTTACAGAGAACAAGGAAATGGGATAAAAATTGCTATGGTATGGAAAGGGGTAGGATAAAATCAGCTCATCTTCTTCCTACTCTTTTTCGAACGTGCTGTCATGAAAAAAACGGAAATATGTGATGATTTACATTGTGTCTTATGTATCAGCTGTGATCCGACCCACATGCCTCTTGGTCCTGGAGGAGAAAAGGTCCTGGAGGGATGGGAGCTTGCAGCCAATCACCTTCTCAGCGGTGCAGTCGATGGGGCGCCGGGGAACCACACGGTAAGGATGGACTTGATTATGGCCGAGTAGAACTGCACTAGTATCTCGGAAGGATTTACATGCTCTGCTGGGCATTCTTGATAAGGGAGCTGATGGTCGGCTCCCATTTGAGGTCCTGGGTGATGGTGGTGCCCAGGAAACGGAAGAAGTCCACGACAGAGACGGGGCTGGGAGAGTCCATCAAGGTGAAGAGGGATGTTGGGGCTGTGACTTTCCTGAAGTCCAAGATCATCTCCACTGTCTTCTGTGAGTCCAACTGCACTAGGAAGCCAGCCGGTCTGCCTCTCTCCTCTAAGCGGACTCATCGCCATCCGAGATGAGCTCAATGAGGGTGGTGTCATCCGTAAACCTGAGCAGTTTTATGGACTGGTGACTGGAGGTGCAGCAGTTTGTATGAAGGGAGAAGAACCTGGGGGAGAGTGGATAGACCTGAGGAGTACCATTGTTTGTGGTTCGACTGTCCGTGACAGTCTTCCCAAGCCGCTTGTGCTGTCTTCAGTCTGTCAGGAAGTCATTGATCCATCTGCAGAGGGAGTGGGGCAAGTTGATCTGGTAGAGCTGGTCTCGTAGCAGTCTAGGGAGGATGGTGTTAAGGCAGGGCAAACAGGATCCTGGCGTAGGTTCCTGGGGAGTCCAGATGCTCTTGGATGAAGTAGAGGGCCAGGTTCACTGCATCATCCACATATCTGTTGGCGAACTGCAGTGGGTCCAGGAAGGGGGCGGTGATGTCCTTGATGTGGGGCAGGACCAAGCGCTCAAAATACATGACCACAGATGTCAGCGCCACCGGCCTTTAGTCATTAAGTCCTGGGATCCGTGGTTTCTTGGGGACAGGGACGATGGTGGACGTCTTGAAGCAGGACGGCACGCGGCATAGTTCCAGAGAGGTGTTAAAAATGTCTGTGAAGACAGGAGCAAGCTGATCCGCGCAGCGTCTCAGGGGGGAGAGGGAGACACCATCCGGCCCGGGGGGGGGGCCCTCTGCGTGTTCAGCTTCAAGAACTGCCCCCGCTCATCCTCCTCTCGGATTGGAGAGGGCAGGGCGGGAGGGGTATATGGAGTCCTTTGATGAAGTCCTTTGATGTCATTGGCGTCCTTTGATATCCTTGGAGTGTATTGATGAAGTGTGTGTGTGGAGGGGGGGTGACGTGCTGGCTTTTGATGGCCGTTCGTGACGACAGTAATGTGTGTTGAGGCCCTGGGCGAGTGTCCAGTCGTTCAGGGTCTGGGGTCTTTGGGCTTATAGTTTATAAGGGCTCTCAGCCCCCCCCACACGGCGGCATAGCTCGGTTGGTAGAGTGCCCTTGTCACAAACTTGAGGGTTGCAGGTTCGATTCCCACTTCCGCCATCCTAGTCACTGCCGTTGTGTCCTTGGGCAAGACACTTTACCCACCTGCTCCCAGTGCCACCCACACTGGTTTAAATGTAACTTAGATATTGGGTTTCACTATGTAAAGCGCTTTGAGTCACTAGAGAAAAGCGCTATATAAATATAATTCACTTCAGTTCACTTCATTGGAGCTGAAGTGTTTCTGTAGATGGTTGGAGTACACAGATTTAGCTTGCTCCACTTCCTTGCTGAAGTGGTATTTTGCTTCCCTGTAGGTACCTCGCTCCCCGACGTAGCCTCCTTCTCCTTGCGCATCTGTCGGAGCTTGGTTGTCGTTGTTAAAACAAGCCCTGGTCTGCGTTGGCGTATTGGGTGGAGCGGCCGTGCCAGAAACCTGAGGGTTGCAGGTTCGCTCCCCGCCTCTCGACACCCAAATCTCTGCCGCCGTGTCCTTGGGCAGGACACTTCACCCTTTGCCCCCGGCGCCGCTCACACTGGTGAATGAATGATGAATAAATGATAGGTGGCGGTCGGAGGGGCCGTAGGCGCAAACTGCCAGTCACAGTTCCGTCAGTCTACCCCAGGGCAGCTGTGGCTACAGATGTAGCTTACCACCACCAGGTGTGAATGAATGATGGGTTCTCACTTCTCTGTGAGCGCTTTGAGTATCTGTCGTTTCCAAACATGCGCGCAGCTCCCCCACAGCCTCAGCGGTGTACTTCTTAATTCTTTTCATAACAGGTTTAGCCAGTTTCAGTCTCTGTCTGTATGAACGGATTAAGTGCACCATCACGCGATCTGATAGTCCGAGAACCATGTCCTGCTTATTGTGGCGTAACAGTGATCCAGAGTGTTCTCTTCTCTGGTCGGGCATTTAATAAACTGCCTATACTCGGGTAAATCCTGGCTCAAGTTTCCCTTGTTAAAGTCACCAAGCACGATAACAAGAAAGTCCGGAAAAGACAGTTCCGCATGTAAGATCTGGCCTGAGGGTCGTGCACGTCCGTGCTGGGCAGTATGTCGGCAGCCAAAAGCAAAAAGGCTTACAGTGAATGAGAATATATTCCAGAGCAGGAGAGCAGTGTTGGGATATCAACTGTCACGTCTGCACAGCAGTTGCTGTTGATGAAGAAGCAGACTCCACCGCCGGAGAGACCCGGGTCTCAGGTCCATGCGGAGAAGATGAAAGCCCTCCGGTTGAACCAGACTTGCTCAGCCGCGTCTCCGTGAAGCACAAAACACGAGATGAGGAAAAGTCCTTGTTTCTTCTCATCAGCAACGCCAACTCGTCCATCTTGTTGGGAAGTGAGGGGACGTTGGAGAGAGAGAGAAGCCAGGTAAGGGTTTGCGTAATCCTCGTCTGTGGAGACCGGCGAGGACTCCCGCTCGCTTTCCTCTCCGGTGCGGTTTCTGTCTTTCGATCCAAAAATGGACCAAATCTGCAACTGACGCTAAAATAGCTGGTAATAAGTCCGTAGTGGTGATTGATCTGATGCTCAGTGGCGGCTGTGAGAGCACGCGGACACACTGGTTACACACAAAGATGAACACAACAGAGAGCACCGAGGTGGCCGTGATCAGTGCCATCTCTGCAGTGCCCTGCAGAAACACCTTCCGGTTGGAGAAGTGCTCTGTGTGTGTGTGTGTGTGTGTGTGTGTGTGTGTGTGTGTGTGTGTGTGTGTGTGTGTGTGTGTGTGTGTGTGTGTGTGTGTCACGCTGCATCTATTTTCACACCACAAAGTGCAGACGAAAGACGGGAATCGAAATGGACCCATTCAAGCTGTCCATGCATGGTGGGCAACACGAGAGTGACACAGGTGTGACACAGGCGTGACACATGTGCGACACAGGTGCGACAGGTGGGACACATGTGCGACACAGGTGTGACACAGGTGC
>NC_084613.1:81077806-81102806 GCF_033978795.1 Nerophis ophidion
TTCGTTCTGGATGATACCACACATTTAGGTATCGATCCGGTACCAAATAGTCACAGGGTCATACATTGGTCATATTCAAAGTCCTCAGTCCAGGGTCATATTTACAGACTTATAAACATAATGGGAAACTTAAAAAAGGGAAGAAAAAAAAAATGGTGACGATAAATATCGATGCATTCATAGTAGTATCGACTAGATACGCTCTTGTACTTGGTTTCATTACAGTGGATGTCAGGTTTAGCTCCACCCATCAGGGGTGTCAAACTCAAATACAGAGTGGGCCAAAATTTTAAACGGAACAAAGCCAAGGTTGAACAAATTAACCTTTTAATAGGGACCCAAACAAGTTTTTTATTAAATATTGAACAAGCAAGGCTTATATAACTTTATAGCGAAAAGCAAAATCCAGTTTCAAATAATAATAATAATAATTAAAAAAATATCAATGGCATATCAAATAAAATTTTAATAAAAATGTAATGCCTTTTTTTCTATTTGCAATCTTCTGAGGTAAATATCACATTTTTTCCACAGGCTAATAATAAATTTGAAAATAAAATAACAATAATGAATGAACCAAACATTGAAGCCTTGAATTAACAAGAGAAAATGCATGAATAAAACGTTAATTATTGCTCAGTTTGCTGGAAGTTTCCCAGAAGAGTTAGTGCTGCAAGGGGTTCTGGGTATTTGTTCTGTTATGTTACGGTGCGGATGTTCACCCGAAATGTGTTTGTCGTTCTTGTTTGGTGTGGGTTCACAGTGTGGCGCATATTTGTAACAGTGCTAAAGTTGTTTATACGGCCACCCTCAGTGTGACCTGTATAGCTGTTGACTGTGTGTGTGTGTGTGTGTGTGTGTGTGTGTGTAAAAGCCACAAATATTATGTGACACGCTGTTAGTATGGGGGAAAAGCGGACATGACGACAGGTCTTAGAGAACGCTAAAGGCAGTGACTTAAATGCACGCCTCCAATATAGTTGTCCAGGTGGAAATCGGTAGAAATTCGGGAGAATGGTTGCCCCGGGAAATTTTCGGGAGGGGCACTGAACTTCGGGAGTCTACCGGGAAAATTAGGGAGGGTTGGCAAGTATGAGTATTAGCGGTGAATGCGGTGTTACAGCTCTAATGCTAAATTGATATTACCTCAAGGGCCAAATTAAATTACACGGCGGGCCAGATTTGGCCCGCGGGCCAGAGTTTGACACCCATGGTTTACATTGACGCCGGTGAGCTATTGTATCCTCTTACGGTGTGCAGTGAAGCACGTTTACCTATCCCTGGTCCTCCAGTGATAATAATACTTGTAAGAAACATACCTTATTCATCACCATGGAGGCCAGGATTAGTGATTCAGAAGTAGCTAAAACCCTAGCTAGCTCGCCATGTTTTAAAGCGCCTCTTCCTGAGGGTGTTTCGGTGTTATAACGTCACCTTTATCTTTACTTTTTACACCAAAATGCGTCCATTCTCCCTTTTCTGTCCACAAACTATGTCTGCTTGTAAGTACTCTGTGTGTGTGCGCTGCCCAACATGCTCCTCTGCTCATAAAACCAGCAATGTCACCACGTAACGACGCTCCATCATGCCTGTTAATAAAAAATAAATGTCTATATATGGGGAACCGGTACTTTTGAAACGAGTATAATACTGTTTTTGATTCATTAGTACCACTATAATAAACCAGTGCCAGTTAGCACTATACCAGTAAGATGAGTGGACATGTTCTCCAGACATGGTGCTAAGATGAGAGTGGACACTAGATGGCAGAGTGGTGCTACATGAGCAGGAACAACAACATCTCTATCATGTCCTGCTCTTCGTCTCCTCCACCTCTGACATCATGTCTTTAACATTGAAAGCCTTGCAGCTGTCAAACATGTCAAGTGTCCACTCACCGACATCTGACGCTTTGTGGACTTTGATGATTTCAGCCAGGTCAAAGTTTCCTGCTATGATGGCCACCTGGAAAGGGGGGGGGGACAATGTTAGTGCTGCACAGGAAGTGACGTTTCTCATGTGTGCGCAGACAGGAAGTGACATTTCTCAGGCATCGTCAAGGCCTACCTGGAAGGCAGTCTGGCTGTTGTAGTTCCTGATATCTTTGTCGGCGCCCCGGAAGAGGAGAACCCGAGCACAGCTGTCCTGAATGACAACAAAGTTCTGTTAGAACTTCTGGCGCTTACATGCACAGCACGCCTTCTAGAGGTCATGTGACTTGTGTTTACACTCCATATATAAAGTTAAAGTACCAATGATTGTCACACACACACTAGGTGTGGTGGAATGTGTCCTCTGCATTTGACCCATCCCCTTGATCAACCCCTGGGAGGTGAGGGGAGCAGTGAGCAGCAGCGGTGCCGCGCCCAGGAATCATTTATGGTGATTTAACCCCCAATTCCAACCCTTGATTCTGAGCGCCAAACAGGGAGGTAATGGGTCCCATTTTTATAGTCTTTGGTATGACTCGGCCGGGGTTTGAACTCACAACCTACCGATCTCAGGGCGGACACTCTAACCACTAGGCCACTAAGTATATATATATATATACATATATATATATTATATATATGTAGGTGTGGGAAAAATCACGAGACTACTTCATCTCTACAGAACTGTTTCATGAGGGGTTCCCTCAATCATCGGGAGATTTTAATGGAAGCATTCACATACAATGGTTTATATATAGGGCACAGAGTGGGTGGGTACAGGCAGGCGTAGGGGCGTGGTGATTGGCTCATGTGTTACCTAGGAGGTGTTTCCGTCTGTGGCGGCATGTTGAAATGATTTCACTGCGCTTGTTGAGGGATGACAGATCTGGATGATATATAATAAACAGTTTCTCTTTTAAGCATAGGTTGCATCTTTTATTACCACTGTTGTAAGGTGTGCTGAATGCAAGAATTTGCCATGTTATTGAATACTCAACATTATTGTCTTTGAGGTTCCAAATGTGTTTGCCGAGTTCTGTAGAATTCCGCAAAGTCTGGTTTCTAAAGGAGGCGTTGTGATTATTCCATCTGGTTTTAAACGCTCCTTCGGTTAATCCTACGTACGTGTCGGATGTGTTAATGTCCTTGCGTGTTACCTTTGCTTGGTAAACGACTGATGTCTGTAAGCACCCTCCGTTGAGAGGGCAATCAGGTGATTTTTCCCACACCCATATATTGCGCTCTACCACGGTATCGAGCGCTATTCTCTGGATAATCCAATCAAGACATACATATATATATATATATATATATATATATATATATATATATGATGTTATTCCCCAATGCTGTTATTCCACAACACAGTTATTCCCCACTACATTCCACGATACAGCTGTTCCACAACACAGTTATTCCACAAAACAGTTATTCCACTCTACTCTTTTTCCACAACACAGTTATTCCACAACACAGCTCTTCCCCGATACAGCTGTTCCTCAATACTCAACAATACAGATATTCTAAAATACTGTTATTCCACAATACTTTTGTTCCACAATACAGTTGTTCCACGATACTATTGTTCCACGATACTATTGTTCCACACTACTCTTATCCCGCAACACAATTATTCCACAATACAGTTATTCCACAATAAAGTTGTTCCTCAACACAGTTATTCCCCACTACAGTTATTCAACAACACAGCTGTTCCACGATACAGCTGTTCCACAACACATTTGTTCCACATTACAGATATTCCACAATACAGATATTCTAAAATAATGTTATTCCACAATACTGTTATTCCACAACACAGTTGTTCCACAATACATCTTTTCCACAATATGGCTGTTCCACAACACAATTATTCCACAACAAAGTTATTCCACACTACTCCTATTCTGTAACACAGTTATTCCACAATACTGTTGTTCCACAACACAGTTATTCCACACTACTCTTATTCAGCAACACAGTTATTCCACAATACTGGTATTCCACAACACAGTTGTTCCACAATACAGCTGTTCCACAATACGGCTGTTCCACAATACGGCTGTTCCACAACACAATTATTCCACAACAAAGGTTTTCCACACTACTCCTACTCTGTAACACAGTTATTCCACAATACTGGTATTCCACAACACAGTTGTGCCACAATACGGCTGATCCACAATACAGATGTTCCACAATATTGTTATTCTACAATACTGTTGTTCCACAACACAGTTATTCCACAATACTAATATTCAAGTAAACACACTGCAGGATTGCTTGTATCGCACATGAAATCACACACAGAAGTAAACACGCAGCAGGACTGCTTGTTTCGCACATGATATCACACACAAGTAAACACGCTATAGGACTGCTTGTATCGCACATGATATCACACACACAAGTAAACATGCTGCTTTTATTGCACATGATATCACACACAAGTAAACACGCTGCAGGACTGTTTGTATCGCACATGATATTACACACACAAGTAAACACGCTGCAGGACTGCTTTTTGATATCACACACACAAGTAAACACGCTGCAGGACTGCTTGTATCGCACATGATATCACACACAAGTGAACACGCTGCAGGACTGCTTGTATCGCACATGATATCACACACAAGTAAACACGCTGCAGGACTGCTTGTATCGCACATGATATCACACACACAAGTGAACAAGCTGCAGGACTGCTTTTTGATATCACACACACAAGTAAACACGCTGCAGGACTGCTTGTATCGCACATGATATCACACACAAGTAAACACGCTGCAGGACTGCTTGTATCGCACATGATGTCACACACAAGTAAACACACTGCAGGACTGCTTGTATCGCAAATGATATCACACACAAGTAAACACGCTGCAGGACTGCTTGTATCGCACATGGTATCACACACAGGTAAACACGCTGCAGGACTGCTTTTATTGCACAAGATATCACACACACAAGTAAACACCCTGCAGGACTGCTTTTTGATATCACACATGCAAGTAAACACACTGCAGGACTGCTTGTATTGCCCATGATATCACAAACAAGCAAACATGCAATATGACTGCTTGTATCGCACTTGATATCACACACACACAAGTAAACATGCTGCAGGACTGCTTTTTGATATCACACACACAAATAAACACGCTGCAGGACTGCTTGTATCGCACATGATATCACACACAAGTAAACACGCTGCAGGACTGCTTGTTTCGCACATGATATCACACACAAGTAAACACGCTATAGGACTGCTTGTATCGCACATGATATCACACACAAGTAAACACGCTATAGGACTGCTTGTATCGCACATGATATCACACACACAAGTAAACAAGCTGCAGGACTGCTTTTTGATATCACACACACAAGTAAACACACTGCAGGACTGCTTGTATTGCCCATGATATCACAAACAAGCAAACATGCAATATGACTGCTTGTATCGCACTTGATATCACACACACACAAGTAAACATGCTGCAGGACTGCTTTTTGATATCACACACACAAATAAACACGCTGCAGGACTGCTTGTATCGCACATGATATCACACACAAGTAAACACGCTGCAGGACTGCTTGTATCGCACATGATATCACACACAAGTGAACACGCTGCAGGACTGCTTGTATCGCACATGATATCACACACAAGTAAACACGCTGCAGGACTGCTTGTATCGCACATGATATCACACACACAAGTGAACAAGCTGCAGGACTGCTTTTTGATATCACACACACAAGTAAACACGCTGCAGGACTGCTTGTATCGCACATGATATCACACACAAGTAAACACGCTGCAGGACTGCTTGTATCGCACATGATGTCACACACAAGTAAACACACTGCAGGACTGCTTGTATCGCAAATGATATCACACACAAGTAAACACGCTGCAGGACTGCTTGTATCGCACATGGTATCACACACAGGTAAACACGCTGCAGGACTGCTTTTATTGCACAAGATATCACACACACAAGTAAACACCCTGCAGGACTGCTTTTTGATATCACACATGCAAGTAAACACACTGCAGGACTGCTTGTATTGCCCATGATATCACAAACAAGCAAACATGCAATATGACTGCTTGTATCGCACTTGATATCACACACACACAAGTAAACATGCTGCAGGACTGCTTTTTGATATCACACACACAAATAAACACGCTGCAGGACTGCTTGTATCGCACATGATATCACACACAAGTAAACACGCTGCAGGACTGCTTGTTTCGCACATGATATCACACACAAGTAAACACGCTATAGGACTGCTTGTATCGCACATGATATCACACACAAGTAAACACGCTATAGGACTGCTTGTATCGCACATGATATCACACACACAAGTAAACAAGCTGCAGGACTGCTTTTTGATATCACACACACAAGTAAACACACTGCAGGACTGCTTGTATTGCCCATGATATCACAAACAAGCAAACATGCAATAGGACTGATTGTATCGCACTTGATATCACACACACACACACACAAGTAAACATGCTGCAGGACTGCTTTTTGATATCACACACACAAATAAACACGCTGCAGGACTGCTTGTATCGCACATGATATCACACACAAGTAAACACGCTGCAGGACTGCTTGTATCACACATATCACACACACAAGCAAACACGCTGCAGGACTGCTTTTTGATATCACACACACAAACACGCTGCAGGACTGCTGGTATCGCACATGATATCACACACAAGTAAACATGCTGTAGGACTGCTTGCATTGCCCATGATATCACACACAAGTAAACATGCAATGGGACTGCTTGTATCGCACATGATATCACACACAAGTAAACATGCTGTAGGACTGCTTGCATTGCCCATGATATCATACACAAGTAAACATGCAATGGGACTGCTTGTATCGCACATGATATCACACACAAGTAAACACGCTATAGGACTGCTTGTATCGCACATGATATCACACACACAAGTAAACATGCTGCAGGACTGCTTGCATTGCCCATGATATCATACACAAGTAAACATGCAATAGGACTGCTTGTATCGCACATGATATCACACACAAGTAAACACGCTGCAGGACTGCTTGTATCGCACATGATGTCACACACAAGTAAACACGCTGCAGGACTGCTTGTATCGCACATGATATCACACACACAAGTAAACATGCTGCAGGACTGCTTGCATTGCCCATGATATCATACACAAGTAAACATGCAATGGGACTGCTTGTATCGCACATGATATCACACACAAGTAAACACGCTGCAGGCCTGCTTGTATCGCACATGATATCACACACAAGTGAACACGCTGTAAGACTGCTTGTATCGCACATGATATCACACACAAGTAAACACGCTGCAGGACTGCTTTTTGACATCACACACACAAGTAAACACGCTGCAGGACTGCTTGTATCGCACCCGATAACACACACAGGCTCTAATCAACCAAAGTCTAGTAACGAGACACTTCACATCCTCAGTCACCGTGTTGTAACCATGGCAACAGTAATTCCCTGCCTGACCAAAACAAAGTACCGCGGCTATCACCAACACGGCCAATGCTCCGTTGCCATGGCGACCTTGCATCACCAACTTTTGCTGGGTGGACCAGCCAGGGCATGGCTTATGTTAGCATCTAGCATGGCGGCTCATGCTCCTGTTTAGTTTGTGCAGGTTTCGCCGTGACAACAACAACAACAACAACAACAACAAGTTTCAAAAGTAGTACCTGGTTGTAGAGTGCGCACACGTGCAGGGCCGTGTTCCCAGAAGCATTCTGGGCGCTCATTTCAGCCCCGTAGAAGAGCAGATGTTCCAGGTGCTGCACATGACCGTATCGACATGCCTGCAACGATACCTCCACTTTAGCGCTTCCTTCGGAATATCCTTTACAGATTGTCTCCCCACCTGGTGGATCTCCTGCCAGCCGTTCTCGTCCACACAGCCCACCTGCGCGTGGTCGTGCAGCAGCAGCTCGCAGCAGTAAGGGTCCCCCCCCACCATGGAGCTGTGGTAGAGAGGAGTCAGCCCCCGACTGTCCTTGTAGTCGGGAGACGCGCCCAAGTCCAACAGCGTCTGGAGAGGACAACCTTGATTAAATCGCCCTCAAATATTGTTCGCGTTATGTGACGGTCAGACGTGTGTCAATGGCTTGTTGATCCAGTAGTGACAGAACATCAACACTTTATGAAACACATACGCAAGTCAGTGTAGAACAGGGGTAGGGAACCTATGGCTCTAGAGCAGGGGTCGGGAACCTTTTTGGCAGAGAGAGCCAAGAAGCCAAATATTTTAAAATGTATTTCCCTAAGAGCCATATAATATTTTTTATAACACTGAACACAACTAAACGCTTGCATTTTTAAGTAAGACCAACATTTCTAGAGTCTCTTATTCTTTGTAATAACATTGTTATTCTGAAGCTAACTGTGGAGGGGGCGTGGCCTGTGGACCTGCAGCGAAACGGGGTGTGCCGGGATCGGCCTTGAAATCAGCGACAGGTGCGTAAATGGCCCACCTGGGCCTTGTTTTCTAATCACCTGTCGCTCTGTTATAAGCAGCAGCCAGGAGGAGAGATGGGGTTGGGGCTGGAGCCAGAGCGCGAGCGAGAACGAAAGAGAAAAAGACAATTGCTGGAAAGCAACTGAGAGACTTATTGAAAAATAAAACCATATTGTAACCCTGAAACAGGCTCTCATGTCGGTGTTTGGTGGTCTGAAGAACCCCCATGAGGGAAAGCTACGCACTAACCAATAACAAATAAATAACTTCTTACCATTAACGCAACTTCTTGAACAGGTGTGGTAGAAAACAGATGGATGGATTAAAAATGCACAAGAATGTTATTATTTTTAACACTGATTACAAGTGGAATGATTTATAACTTATCGTGTTAAGCAATGTCAGCTCAGATTTATCTGAGAGCCAGATGCAATCATCAAAAGAGCCACATCTGGCTCTAGAGCCGTAGGTTCCCTACCCCTGTTCTAGAGCCAGATGTGGCTCTTTTGACGACTGCATCTGGCTCTCGGATAAATCTAAGCTGACATTGCTTAATGCAATAATTATGAACAATTTCGCTGGTAATCACAGTGCTAAAAATAACGTGCAAAGTACGTTTAAATCCATCCGTCCGTTTTCTACTGCACCTGTTCAAGAAGTCATATTAATGGTAAGAAGTATTTTACGTCACGATGGAGGGGGGGGGTTGCAGCTTGCTGCGGGGGTCGTTCTCCCTTCTCCCAGGAAAGGCAGACGGACTACTCGGGACATGTCATTTAGGTAAAAACAGGATTGAATTTTAACTAAAAAAATATACAAACAAAAATCGCTCACAGCGGAGGCACAACTTGGGCTAAAGAACAAAGCTAACGCATAAACAGACTAAGAACATAAATCAAACAAAACTTGACATGGCATGAAGGACGAAACTATGGCAAGGCATGAAACAAGTCAGCACGGGGCGACTGACTGGCAAAGACGGGCTTAAATACTGCCTCTGATTAGTGCTCGGGAAGCAGGAGAGCGGGCATTTTGTCCACCAGAGACAGGTGGACAAAATGAGTAACCAAGGAAACCAGACAAGGGAGTGGAAAAAAAACAGGAACTTAAAGAGTCCAAAGGACAAACAGCACATGGCCAAACAAAAACATGATCAACAGACATGACATTTGATTTATTATTGGTTAGCTTCAGAATAACAATGTTATCAAAAAGAATAAGAGACTTATTATACTCTAAAAAATGTCGGTCTTACTTAAAAATGCACACATTTAGTTGTATTCAGTGTTAAAAAATATGATATGGCTCTCACGGAAATACATTTTGAAATATTTGGCTTTCATGGCTCTCTCAGCCAAAAAGGTTCCCGACCCCTGGTGTAGAAGATACCAGAGATGGTGCAAAGACAGTAAAACATCAACACATCAACACATATTATGAATCACAGGTGATTTTGCTTGAGAAAAGACCTTCATACAGAAAGACTTTCCTCTCCCCAGCCACTTGGTGCAGCTCTTCTTGGGGGATCCCAGGGCGTTCCCAGGCCAGCCGGGAGACATAGTCTCCCCAACATGTCCTGGGTCTTTATCGTGACATCCTACCGGTTTGGTCGTGCCCTAAACACCTCCCTAGGGAGGCGTTCGGGTGGCATCCTGACCAGATGCCCGAACCACCTCATCTGTGAAGGAGCAGCGGCTTTACTTTGAGTTCCTCCCGGATGACAGAGCTTCTCACCCTATCTCTAAGGGAGAGACCCAAACTCATTTGGGCCGCTTGTACCCGTGATCTTATCCTTTCGGTCATGACCCAAAGCTCATGACCATAGGTGAGGATGGGAACGTAGATCGACCGGTAAATTGAGAGCTTTGCCTTCCGGCTCAGCTCCTTCTTCACCACAACGGATCGGTACAACGTCCGCATTACTGAAGACGCCGCACCGATCCGCCTGTCGATCTCACGATCCACTCTTCCCTCACTCGTGAACAAGACTCCTAGGTACTTGAACTCCTCCACTTTGGGAAGGGTCTCCTCCCCAACCCGGAGATGGCATTCCACCCTTTTCCGGGCGAGAACCATGGACTTGGACTTGGAGGTGCTGATTCTTATTCCGGATGGCAGAGCTTCTCACCCCATCACTAAGATAGAGACCCGGCGGAGGAAACTCATAAGGGCAAGTAAAACTCACACCCAGTGGGACGTCGGTGACAATGATGACTATGAGAACCTTGGAGAGGACGAAAGCAATGGATGTCGAGCGGGTCTAACATGATACTGTGAGAGTTCAATCCATAATGGATCCAACACAGTCGCGAGAGTCCAGTCCAAAGCGGATCCAACACAGCAGCGAGAGTCCCGTTCACAGCGGAGCCAGCAGGAAACCATCGCAAGCGGAAGCGGATCAGCAGCGCAGAGATGTCCCCAAGCCGATACACAGGCAAGCGGTCCATCCTGGGTCCCGACTCTGGACGAGCGGTCTATCCTGGGTCACGACTCTGGACAGCCAGTACGTGATCCATGGCCACCGGATCGGACCGGACCCCCTCCACAAGGGGGAGTGACACACCGAGGATGTCGTAGTGGTTTGTGTAGCCCTTTGAGACACTAGTGATTTAGGGCTATATAAGTAAACATTGATTGATTGATTTGTACCTGTAAACTTGTCTTTTTGGTCATGACCAAAAGCTCATTACCATAGGTGAGGATGGGAACGTAGATCGACCGGTAAATTGAGAGCTTTGACTTCCGGCACAGCTCCTTCTTCACCACAACGGATCGATACAGCGTCCGAAATACTGAAGACGTCGCACTGATCCGCCTGTCCATCCCATGATCCACTCTTCCCTCACTCGGGAACAAGACTCCCTAGTATTTGAACTCCTCCACATGGGGCAAGATCTCTTCCAAAATCCGGAGATGGCACTCCACCCTTTTCCGGATGAGAACCATGGACCGGGACTTGGAGGTGCTGATTCTCATCTCAGTCGCTTCACACTCGGCTGCGAACTCATCCAGTGAGAGCTGAAGATCCTGGCTAGTTGAAGCCGTCAAGACCACATCATCTGCAAAAAGCTGAGACCCAATCCTGCAGCCACCAAACCGGAACCCCTCAATGCCTTGACTGCGCCTAGAAATTCTTTCCATAAAAGTTATGAACAGAATCGGTGACAAAGGACAGCCTTGGCGGAGTCCAACCCTCACTGGAAATGTGTTCGACTTACTGCCGGCAATGCGGACCAAGCTCTGGCACTGATCGTACAGGGAGCGGACCGCCACAATCAGACAGTCCGATACCCCATACTCTCTGAGCACTCCCCACAGGACTTCCCGAGGGACACGGTCGAATGCCTTCTCCAAGTCCACAAAGCACATGTAGACTGGTTGGGCAAACTCCCATGCACCCTCAAGAACCCTGCTGAGAGTGGAAACCTGGTCCACAGTTCCACGACCAGTAAGAACAACCACATTGTTCCTCCTGAATCAAAGGTTCCACTATCCGATGTAGACTCCTCTCATGTACACTTGAATACACCTTCCTGGGAAGGTTGAGAAGTGTGAGCCCACAATTGTTGGAAGACACCCTCCGGTTCTCCCTTGTTAAAGAGAGGAACCACCACCAGAGAATGAAGGTGACAAAAGGAGAGTGACACCAATGAAGATTACTAGAGGAGAGTGACACCGATGAAGGTGACAAAAAGAGAGTGACACTGATGAAGGTTACCCAAGGAGAGTGACACTGGTGAAGGTGACAAAAGGAAAGTGACACTGATGAAGGTGACAAAAGGAGAGTGACACTGATTAAGGTGACCAAAGGAGAGTGACACTGATGAAGGTGACCCAAGGAGAGTGACACTGGTGAAGGTGACAAAAAGAGGGTGGCACTGATGAAGATGACAAAAGGAAAGTGACACTGATGAAGGTGACAAAAGGAGAGTGACAATGATGAAGGTGGCCCAAGTAGAGTGACACTGATGAAGGTGACAAAAAGAGAGTGACACTGATGAAGGTGACAAAAAGAGTGACACTGATGAAGGTGACAAAAAGAGTGACACTGGTGAAGGTGACCCAAGGAGAGTGACACTGATGAAGGTGACAAAAGGAGAGTGACACTGATGAAAGTGAAAAAGGGAGAGTGACTCTGATGAAGGTGACCCAAGGAGAGTGACATTGGTGAAGGTGTCAAAAGGAAAGTGACACTGATGAAGGTGACAAAAAGAGAGTGACACTGTTGAAGGTGACAAAAGGAGAGTGACACTGATGAAGGTGACAAAAGGACAGTGACACTGATAAAGGTGAAAAAGAGAAGCGACACTGATGAAGGTGAATAAAAGAGAGTGACACTGATGAAGGTGAATAAAGGAGAGTGACACTGATGAAGGTGAAAAAAGGAGAGTGACACTGATGAAGGTGACAAAAACAGATTGACACTGATGAAGGTGACAAAAGGAGAATGACACTGATTAGGGTGACAAAAGGAGAATGACACTGATTAGGGTGACAAAAGGAGAGCGACACTGATTAGGGTGACAAAAGGAGAGCGACACTGATGAAGGTGACAAAAGGAGAGTGACACTGATGAAGGTGACAAAAAGAGAGTGACACTGATGAAGGTGACAAAAAGAGTGACACTGATGAAGGTGACAAAAGGAGAGTGACACTGATGAAGGTGACAAAAAGAGAGTGACACTGATGAAGGTGACAAAAAGAGAGTGAAACTGATTAGAGTGACAAAAAGAGTGACACTGATTAGGGTGACAAAAAGAGAGTGACACTGATTAGGGTGACAAAAAGAGAGTGACACTGATTAGGGTGACAAAAACAGAGTGACACTGATGAAGGTGACAAAAACAGAGTGACACTGATGAAGGTGACAAAAAGAGAGTGACACTGATTAGGGTGACAAAAGGAGAGTGACACTGATGGTGACAAAAGGAGAGTGACACTGATTAGGGTGACAAAAGGAGGGTGATACTGATGAAAGTGACAAAAAGAGAGTGACACTGATGAATGTGACAAAAGGAGAGTGACACTGATGAAGGTGAAGAAAGGAGCGTGACACTGAAGAAGGTGACAAAAGGAGAGTGACACTGAGGAAATTGACAAAAGGAGAGTGACACTGATGAAGGTGACACAAGGAGAGTGACACTGATGAAGGTGACAAAAGGAGACTGACACTGATGAAATTGACACAAGGAGAGTGACACTGATGAAGGTGACAAAAGAAGAATGACACTGATTAGGGTGACAAAAAATAAGTGACACTGATGAAGGTAACAAAAGGAGAGTGACACTGATGAAGGGGAAAAAAGCACAGTGACACTGATTAGGGTGACAAAAGGAGAGTGACACTGATGAAGGTGGCAAAAGGAGAATGACATTGATTAGGGTGACAAAAAGAGAGTGACACTGATGAAGGTGACAAAAAGAGAGTGACACTGATTAGGGTGACAAAAGGAGAGTGAAACTGATGAGGATGACAAAAGGAGAGTGACACTGATTAGGGTGACAAAAGGAGAGTGACACTGATGAAGGTGAAAAAAGGAGAGTGAAAAACCCTTTCAACAATAGAAATCAATGACACGACTCATGGAAGTAAGCCTCATACTGTATTATACTATACTGTACTATACTGTCCTGTACTATACTGTACTATGTAATACTGTACCGGACGATACTGTACTGTACCGTACTATACTATTCCATATTATATTGTACTGTACTGTTCCGTAATGTACTGTGCAATAATATACTGTACTGTTCCGTACTATATGGTACTGTTCCGTACTGTACTGTATTATAGTGTGTTGTACTGTTCCATACTATACTTGTACCTTACTATACTATACTGTCCTGTACTACACTGTTCTATAGTGTACTGTACTGTACTATAAGGTATTATAGTGTACTGTGCTGTACTATAGTGTATTGTGCTGATTCTTTACTATGCTGTACCGTACTGTATTATAGTATACTGTACAGTTGTAAACTGTACTGTTGGTAGGATACTGTACTATTCCGTACTGTACTATACTATACCGTACTGCATTATAGTGTACTGTACTGTAGTACACTGTGCAGTTCCGTACAATACTGTGCTATTCCAGACTGTACTATAGGGTACTGTACTGTCCTGTACAGTACTGTACCGTACTTTACTGTACTTGTCTGTACTGTACTAAAGTGAACTGTACTGTTCCGTACTACAGTGTACTGTACTAAAAAATACTGTACTGTACTGTGGTAGTATTCATCTCAATGATGGATGAGACTAACTCCCCTTTCATAATTATATTGCATCATTGTTGTTGCAGAATGGACCCAATTGATGAGTCATTCTTTGTTTGAATTGTGTGTGTGTGTGTGTGTGTGTGTGCGTGTGTGTGTGTGTGTGTGTGTGTGTGTGTGTGACTCACAATGAGGGCCATGTGGTTCTTGCTCCGCACCGCCTTGTGCAGAGCTGTGATGCCATCTTTGGTCCTGAAGTCCAGATGTGCTCCTCCACTCTTCAGGGCCTTGATGACTTCGGCACATCCTTCCAGCTGTGCAGCCAGGGTCAGAGGGCATTCTGGGAAACACCACAAACATGGTGGTCACCGTACTATCTGGTCAAGTAGGCCAGCCAGGGTCAGAGGGCGTTCTGGGAAACACCACAGACATGATGGTCACTGTACTATCTGGTCAAGTAGTCCAGCCAGGGTCAGAGGGCATTTTGGTAAACACCACAGACATGGTGGTCACTGTACTATCTGGTCAAGTAGTCCAGCCAGGGTCAAAGGGCATTCTGGGAAACACCACAGACATGGTGGTCACCATACTATCTGGTCAAGTAGTCCAGCCAGGGTCAGAGGGCGTTCTGGGAAACACCACAGACATGGTGGTCACCGTAATATCTGGTCAAGTAGTCCAGCCAGGGTCAAAGGGCATTCTGGGAAACACCACAGACATGGTGGTCACCATACTATCTGGTCAAGTAGTCCAGCCAGGGTCAGAGGGCGTTCTGGTAAACACCACAGACATGGTGGTCACCACACTATCTGGTCAAGTAGTCCAGCCAGGGTCAGAGGGCGTTCTGGGAAACACCACAGACATGATGGTCACCGTACTATCTGGTCAAGTAGTCCAGCCAGGGTCAGAGGGCATTCTGGTAAACACCACAGACATGGTGGTCACCATAATATCTGGTCAAGTAGTCCAGGCAGGGTCAGAGGGCATTCTGGGAAACACCACAGACATGGTGGTCACCACACTATCTGGTCATGTAGTCCAGCCAGGATCAGAGGGCATTCTGGGAAACACCACAGACATGATGGTCACCGTACTATCTGGTCAAGTAGTCCAGCCGGGGTCAAAAAGCATTCTGGTAAACACCACAGACATGGGGGTCACCGTACTATCTGGGCAAGTAGTCTAGCCAGGGTCAGAGGGCATTCTGGGAAACACCACTGACATGGTGGTCACCGTACTATCTGGTCAAATAGTCCAGCCAGGGTCAGAGGGCGTTCTGGGAAACACCACTGACATGGTGGTCACCGTACTATCTGGTCAAATAGTCCAGCCAGGGTCAGAGGGCGTTCTGGGAAACACCACAGACATGATGGTCACCGTACTATCTGGTCAAGTAGTCCAGCCAGGGTCAGAGGGCATTCTGGGAAACTCCACAGACATGGTGGTCACCACACTATCTGGTCAAGTAGTCCAACCAGGGTCAGAGGGCGTTCTGGGAAACCCCACAGACATGGTGGTCACCATAATATCTGGTCAAGTAGTCCAGCCAGGGTCAGAGGGTATTTTGGGAAACACCACAGACATGGTGGTCACCACACTATCTGGTCAAGTAGTCCAACCAGGGTCAGAGGGCGTTCTGGGAAACACCACAGACATGGTGGTCACCATACTATCTGGTCAAGTAGTCCAACCAGGGTCAGAGGGCATTCTGGGAAACACCTCAGACATGGTGGTCACCACACTATCTGGTCAAGTAGTCCAGGCAGGGTCAGAGGGCATTCTGGGGAACACCACAGACATGGTGGTCACCATAATATCTGGTCAAGTAGTCCAGCCAGAGTCAGAGGGCGTTCTGGGAAACTCCACAGTCATGGTGGTCACTGTACTATCTGGTCAAGTAGTCCAACCAGGGTCAGAGGGCATTCTGGGAAACACCACAGACATGGTGGTCACTGTACTATCTGGTCAAGTAGTCCAGCCAGGGTCAGAGGGCGTTCTGGGAAACACCACAGACATGGTGGTCACCGTACTATCTGGTCAAGTAGTCCAGCCAGGGTCAGAGGGCGTTCTGGGAAACACCACAGACATGGTGGTCACCGTACTATCTGGTCAAATAGCCCAGCCAGTGTCAGAGGGCGTTCTGGGAAACACCACAGACATGGTGGTCACCGTACTATCTGGTCAAGTAGTCCAGCCAGGATCAGACGGCATTTTGGGAAACACCACAGACATGGTGGTCACCGTAATATCTGGTCAAGTAGTCCAACCGGGGTCAAAAAGCATTCTGGTAAACACCACAGACATGATGGTCACCGTACTATCTGGTCAAATAGTCCAGCCAGGGTCAGAGGGCGTTCTGGGAAACACCACAGACATGATGGTCAAGTAGTCCAGCCAGGGTCAGAGGGCATTCTGGGAAACTCCACAGACATGGTGGTCACCACACTTTCTGGTCAAGTAGTCCAACCAGGGTCAGAGGGCGTTCTGGGAAACACCACAGACATGGTGTTTACCGTACTATCCGGTCAAGTAGTCCAGCCAGGATCAGACGGCATTTTGGGAAACACCACAGACATGGTGGTCACCGTAATATCTGGTCAAGTAGTCCAGCCAGGGTCAGAGGGCGTTCTGGGAAACACCACAGACATGGTGGTCACCGTACTATCTGGTCAAGTAGTCCAGCCAGGGTCAGAGGGCATTCTGGGAAACACCACAGACATGGTGGTCACTATACTATCTGGTCAAGTAGTCCAGCCAGGGTCAGAGGGCATTCTGGGAAACACCACAGACATGGTGGTCACCATAATATCTGGTCAAGTAGTCCAGCCAGGGTCAGAGGGTATTCTGGGAAACACCACAGACATGGTGGTCACCACACTATCTGGTCAAGTAGTCCAACCAGGGTCAGAGGGCGTTCTGGGAAACACCACAGACATGGTGGTCACCACACTATCTGGTCAAGTAGTCCAACCAGGGTCAGAGGGCGTTCTGGGAAACACCACAGACATGGTGGTCACCGTACTATCTGGTCAAGTAGTCCAGCCAGGGTCAGAGGGCATTCTGGGAAACTCCACAGACATTGTGGTCACCACACTATCTGGTCAAGTAGTCCAGCCAGGGTCAGAGGGCGTTCTGGGAAACACCACAGACATGGTGGTCACTATACTATCTGGTCAAGTAGTCCAGCCAGGATCAGAGGGCATTTTGGTAAACACCACAGACATGGTGGTCACTATACTATCTGGTCAAGTAGTCCAACCAGGGTCAGAGGGCATTCTGGGAAACACCACAGACATGGTGGTCACCATACTATCTGGTCAAGTAGTCCAGCCAGGGTCAGAGGGCATTCTGGGAAACTCCACAGACATGATGGTCACCGTACTATCTGGTCAAGTAGTCCAGCCAGGGTCAGAGGGCATTCTGGGAAACACCACAGACATGGTGGTCACCGTACTATCTGGTTAAGTAATCCAGCCAGGGTCAGAGGGCGTTCTGGGAAACACCACAGACATGGTGGTCACTGTACTATCCGGTCAAGTAGTCCAACCAGGGTCAGAGGGCGTTCTGGGAAACACCACAGACATGGTGGTCACTGTACTATCTGGTCAAGTAGTCCAGCCAGGGTCAGAGGGTGTTCTGGGAAACACCACAGACATGGTGGTCACCACACTATCTGGTCAAGTAGTCCAACCAGGGTCAGAGGGCGCTCTGAGAAACACCACAGACATGGTGGTCACCGTACTATCTGGTCAAGTAGTCCAGCCAGGATCAGACGGCATTTTGGGAAACACCACAGACATGGTGGTCACCGTAATATATGGTCAAGTAGTCCAACCGGGGTCAAAAAGAATTCTGGTAAACACCACAGACATGATGGTCACCGTACTATCTGGTCAAGTAGTCCAGCCGGGGTCAAAAAGCATTCTGGTAAACACCACAGACATGATGGTCACCGTACTATCTGGTCAAGTAGTCCAGCCAGGGTCAGAGGGCATTCTGGGAAACACCACAGACATGGTGGTCACCGTACTATCTGGGCAAGTAGTCTAGCCAGGGTCAGAGGGCATTCTGGGAAACACCACTGACATGGTGGTCACCGTACTATCTGGTCAAGTAGTCCAGCCAGGGTCAGAGGGCGTTCTGGGAAAAACCACAGACATGATGGTCACCGTACTATCTGGTCAAGTAGTCCAGCCAGGGTCAGAGGGCATTCTGGGAAACTCCACAGACATGGTGGTCACCACACTATCTGGTCAAGTAGTCCAACCAGGGTCAGAGGGCGTTCTGGGAAACACCACAGACATGGTGGTCACCATAATATCTGGTCAAGTAGTCCAACCAGGGTCAGAGGGCATTCTGGGAAACACCACAGACATGGTGGTCACTGTACTATCTGGTCAAGTAGTCCAGCCAGGGTCAGAGGGCATTCTGGGAAACACCACAGACATGGTGGTCACCGTACTATCTGGTCAAGTAGTCCAGCCAGGGTCAGAGGGCATTCTGGGAAACACCACAGACATGATGGTCACTGTACTATCTGGTCAAGTAGTCCAGCCAGGGTCAGAGGGCATTTTGGTAAACACCACAGACATGGTGGTCACCATAATATCTGGTCAAGTAGTCCAACCAGGGTCAGAGGGCATTCTGGGAAACACCACAGACATGGTGGTCACTGTACTATCTGGTCAAGTAGTCCAGCCAGGGTCAGAAGGCATTCTGGGAAACACCACAGACATGGTGGTCACCATAATATCTGGTCAAGTAGTCCAACCAGGGTCAGAGGGCATTCTGGGAAACACCACAGACATGGTGGTCACTGTACTATCTGGTCAAGTAGTCCAGCCAGGGTCAGAGGGCGTTCTGGGAAACACCACAGACATGGTGGTCACCGTACTATCTGGTCAAGTAGTCCAGCCAGGGTCAGAGGGCATTCTGGGAAACACCACAGACATGGTGGTCACCGTACTATCTGGTCAAGTAGTCCAGCCAGGGTCAGAGGGCATTCTGGGAAACACCACAGACATGGTGGTCACTGTACTATCTGGTCAAGTAGTCCAGCCAGGGTCAGAGGGCGTTCTGGGAAACACCACAGACATGGTGGTCACCATACTTTCTGGTCAAGTAGTCCAACCAGGGTCAGAGGGCATTCTGGGAAACACCACAGACATGGTGGTCACCAAGTGTTCCAGCTTGGAAGACTGAATGGTTCTTCATCACACCAAGTAAGTTTTACAATATAACTACAACAATTCTTACTTACTACAGTGTCCTATGTGTGAAGTCTGTAGGAGTGTTTTCATGCATATTTTTACGTGCTATCATAATGCAACCAAGCTAGCGTTCTTAGCATTAGCTAATATGCTAACCAGTTCACTCGTGTCCGTGTTAGTATTATTAACTTACAATAACATTATTTTTGTATTTGTTTCACTTTCACAAACTCATCAGTAAATTCACAAAAACATCACCGTGGAGTCATTGAGTCTGTTTAGCTGATTGGAGAGCTAGCTTGCGCAGCTACGATGACTTCTGTTTTGTTTAATCAACCGTTTTACTGCCGTCTTACAGACACTGTTTGTACACAATTAAGGTATATAAATAACATTTACACAATATTTTTGTGTAAATAACACATTTCACAACACATATATCTGCCACTTACAGTCTGGTGCGACTAATATATGGAAACATGTTTTTTGTAGTGGGGGCTCTATAGTCCGAGACATACAGTATAGTCCGGCACATACAGTATAGTCCGGTATATACAGTATATATACAGTATAGTCTGGTACGTACGGTATAGTCTGGGACATACAGTATAGTCTATAGTATAGTGTATTCCAACATAAAAAACGGGTATAGAGCCAAACAACTTCCCCAATTAGGCAAGTCTGACCACATGTCACTGCTCCTATTACCAGCTTACAAACCAATAAGGAGAAGTGCTCCTATCACAACCAAAACGGTCAAAACATGGCCGGAGGGAGCCATGGAAACAGCTGCAGGACTGCTTTGAAACAACAAACGGGTCAGTTTTTGAAACCTCAGACTTGGAGCAGTACACAGAAGCGGTCCTGGGGTACATCAAACACTGCATAGACCCTGTCACAGTGGACAAGCGCATCCGGGTCTATACCAACAGGAAACCCTGGATGACAAAAACAGTCCAGGGCTTACTCAAAGAGAGAGACAGTGCCTACAAAGCGCAGGACCAGACACTCCACAGTTCTGCCAGAGCCAATCTGAAGAGAGGCCAAAGTGAAATGGAAGACCACCTGCAGAGCAACAACACCAAGGAGGTATGGAAAGGAATAAAACACATGACTAACTTCACCCCCAGTAACCCTTCGGCTGACGGCGACGCCTCTCGAGCGGGGGAGTTAAACAGCTTCTTTGCCCGATTCGAGAGAAAAACACCTGCGGCCGTCACAACACCTCCACCTAACACCCACGGCAGCTGCACCCTTATACTGGAGGAGCATAAGCAAGCTGAGGGCAGTGAACCCGAGGAAGGCTACGGGCCCAGATGGGATCCCGGGACAGGTACTAAGGGACTGTGCAGACAAGCTGGCCGGAGTATTTACTGAGATCTTCACCCAGTCCCTCTCTCAGGCCGTCATCCCGTCATGCCTGAAGACCTCCACAATAATCCCGGTGCCGAAGAAGAACTCTGTCAGCTGCCTGAATGACTACCGTCCAGTTGCACTCACGCCTATAGCTATGAAGTGCTTCGAGAAGCTGGTACGGACCCATATTACCTCAGTCCTCCCTCCCGAGCTCGACCCACACCAGTTTGCCTACAGAGCCAACAGGTCCACAGAGGACCCCATCGCCACAGCCCTACCTGGAGACGGGAGGGAGCTACGTGCGGCTGATTTTGTGGATTATAGCTCGGCTTTTAACACCATTATTCCTGATACACTGGTGTCCAAACTGTCAGACCTGGGTCTATCGAACGCCATCTGCATGTGGATTAAGGACTTCTTATCCAACCGCCCTCAGAGGGTGCAGTTGGGTCGCCACATGTCCTCAAGCCTGTACCTCAGCACCGGCTCTCCACAAGGCTGCGTGCTGAGCCCCCTTCTGTACTCCCTCTACACATACGACTGCACACCTTCCCGCTCCAGCAACTCCATCATCAAATTTGCCGATGACACCACCGTAGTGGGGCTCATTTCTGAGGGAGACGAGGCTGCATATCGGGACGAGGTGGAGAATCTATCGGATTGGTGCACAGTCAACAACCTGACCCTGAACACCTTCAAGACCAAGGAGCTGGTCATGGACTTCAGGAGGAATAAAACGGATATCCTGCCCCTGATCATCAGTGGTGACTGCGTGGAGAGGGTCTCCGACTTCCGCTTCCTGGGAGTCCACCTGGCCGACAACCTATCCTGGAGCACCAACACCACGGCTACCATCAAGAAGGCACACCAGAGACTGCACTTCTTGAGAATACTCAGGAACAACCACCTCTCTCAGGAACTGCTGGTGTCCTTCTACCGGTGCTCCATTGAGAGCATCCTGACCTACTGCATCTGTGTGTGGTTCAGCAGCTGCACGACCGCAGAGAGAACGGCGCTCCAGAGGGTCATAAGGACCGCCCAGAAGATCATCGTACCAGTTTAGTCTGGTACATGTGGTATAGTCTGGTACAGCCAGTATAGTCCGGGACATACAGTATAGTCTGTGACATAAGTATAGTCTGGGACATACAGTATAGTCCGGGTCTTACAGTAGAGTCTGGTACATACAGTATAGTCTGGTACATATGGTATAATCTGGTATGTACAGTATAGTCCGAGTCATATAGTATAGTCCGGTACATACAGTATAGTCCGATACATACAGTATAGTCCGGGACATAAAGTATAGTCCGATGCATACAGTATAGTCCGGTGCATACAGTATAGTCCGGGACATACAGCATAGTCCGGTGCATACAGCATAGTCCGGTGCATACAGCATAGTCCGGTGCATACAGCATAGTCCGGTGCATACAGCATAGTCTGGTACATACAGTGTAGTCCGGTATATACAATATAGTCTGGTACATACAGTATGGTCCGGGACATACAGTATAGTCTGGTACATATGGTATAATCTGGTATGTACAGTATTGTCCGGGTCATATAGTATAGTCCGGTACATACAGTATAGTCCGATACATACAATATAGTCCGGGACATAAAGAATAGTCCGGTGCATACAGTATAGTCCGGGACATACAGTATAGTCCGGTGCATACAGCATAGTCCGGTGCATACAGTATAGTCCGGTATATACAATATAGTCTGGTACATACAGTACAGTCCGGGACATACAGTATAGTCCGGTACATACAGTATAGTCCGGGACATACAGTATCATCCGGGACATACATTATAGTCCGGGACATACATTATAGTCCGGTAAATACATTATAGTCCGGGACATACGGTACACACGGCTGCAGAAGCCCTGTGAGATGAACTACTTCCTGCTGGAAGACTGGAGGTCACCAACATGAACATGTGTGTTATGTTGGAGTAAACATGAGAAGATGAGCAAAGTCCACCTGGATGAGAACTTCATTCCAGCAAAATCCATCAAGATGGGGAAAAGTAGGGGAAGTGAAGATCTCACCTCCTGTGTCAGGATCGTGGAAGTTGGGATCCAAACCCTTCTCCAAAAAGCGCGAGACCTTGTCAGTGTTCCTCTGCTGCACAAACTCCATCAACTTCTTCAGGTTGGCCTAATGGAGGGAGGAGACACAGCTGTGATTGGCTGATAGACACTGCTGTGATTGGCTGATAGACATAGGTGTGATTGGCTGATAGACACAGGTGTGATTGGCTGATAGGCACAGGTGTGATTGGCTGATAGGCACAGGTGTGATTGGCTGATAGACCCGAGTGTGATTGGCTGATAGGCACGAGTGTGATTGGCTGATACACACAGGTGTGATTGGCTGATAGGCACGAGTGTGATTGGCTGATACACACAGGTGTGATTGGCTGATAGGCACAGGTGTGATTGGCTGATAGGCACAGGTGTGATTGGCTGATAGACCCGAGTGTGATTGGCTGATAGGCACGAGTGTGATTGGCTGATACACACAGGTGTGATTGGCTGATAGGCACGAGTGTGATTGGCTGATACACACAGGTGTGATTGGCTGATAGGCACGAGTGTGATTGGCTGATAGGCACGAGTGTGATTGGCTGATAGGCACGAGTGTGATTGGCTGATAGGCACGAGTGTGATTGGCTGATAGACACAGGTGTGATTGGCTGATAGACACGGGTGTGATTGGCTGATAGACACGGGTGTGATTGGCTGATAGACACGGGTGTGATTGGCTGATAGACACGGGTGTGATTGGCTGATAGACACGGGTGTGATTGGCTGATAGACACGGGTGTGATTGGCTGATAGACACAAGTGTGATTGGCTGATAGACACAAGTGTGATTGGCTGATAGACACAAGTGTGATTGGCTGATAGACACAAGTGTGATTGGCTGATAGACACGGGTGTGATTGGCTGATAGGCACAGGTGTGATTGGCTGATAGACACGGGTGTGATTGGCTGATAGACACGGGTGTGATTGGCTGATAGACACGGGTGTGATTGGCTGATAGACACGGGTGTGATTGGCTGATAGACACGGGTGTGATTGGCTGATAGGCACGGGTGTGATTGGCTGATAGGCACAGGTGTGATTGGCTGATAGGCACAGGTGTGATTGGCTGATACACACAGGTGTGATTGGGTGATAGACACTGCTGTGATTGGCTGAAAAACACAAGTGTGATTGGCTGATAGACACAAGTGTGATTGGCTGATAGACACAAGTGTGATTGGCTGATAGACACAAGTGTGATTGGCTGATAGACACAAGTGTGATTGGCTGATAGACACGGGTGTGATTCGCTGATAGACACGGGTGTGATTGGCTGATAGACACAAGTGTGATTGGCTGATAGACACAAGTGTGATTGGCTGATAGACACAAGTGTGATTGGCTGATAGACACAAGTGTGATTGGCTGATAGACACGGGTGTGATTGGCTGATAGGCACAGGTGTGATTGGCTGATACGCACAGGTGTGATTGGCTGATAGACACTGCTGTGATTGGCTGATAGACACGGGTGTGATTGGCTGATAGACACGGGTGTGATTGGCTGATAGACACGGGTGTGATTGGCTGATAGACACGGGTGTGATTGGCTGATAGACACGGGTGTGATTGGCTGATAGACACGGGTGTGATTGGCTGATAGACACGGGTGTGATTGGCTGATAGACACGGGTGT
>NC_084613.1:81107806-81160306 GCF_033978795.1 Nerophis ophidion
GATGGTCGCTTTTACAGAGGCACCTAAGTCTGGCTCCAGTTCTGCAGCAACATTAAAAAAAAATTATTAAAATTCTGCAGCCACAAAAAAATGCTTCAGGATCAAAAACAAATGCAAAATAGAAACATTGCAAAAAGACTTCTAAATCCCCAAAACACATGCATTAGAGAAATGCTGCAAATTCAGGGAATGTAACATGATGGTCGCTTTTACAGGGGCACCTAAGTCTGGCTCCAGTTCTGCAGCAACATTAAAAAAAAACTAATTCTGCAGCCACAAAAAAACGCTTTAGGATCAAAAACAAATGCAAAATAGAAATATTGCAAAAAGACTCCTACATCCCCAAAACACACGCATGAGAGAAATGCTGCAAGTTCATGGAATGTAACATGATGGTCGCTTTTACAGAGGCACCTAAGTCTGGGTCCAGTTCTGCAGCAACATTAAAAAAAAATTTTTTAATTCTGCAGCCACAAAAAAACACTTCAGGATCAAAAACAAATGCAAAATAGTAACATTGCAAAAAGACTCCTAAATCCCCAAAACACACGCATGAGAGAAATGCTGCAAGTTCAAGGAATGTAACATGATGGTCACTTTTAGTGAGGAACCTAAGTCTGGGTCCAGATCTGCAGCAACATTAAAAATAAATAAATAAATAAATAAATTCTGCAGCCACAAAAAACGCTATAGGATCAAAAACAAATGCAAAATAGAAACATTGTGAAAAGACTCTTAAATCCCCAAAACACACGCATGAGAGAAATGCTGCAAGTTCAAGGAATGTAACATGATGGTCACTTTTAGTGAGGAACCTAAGTCTGGGTCCAGATCTGCAGCAACATTAAAAATAAATAAATAAATAAATAAATTCTGCAGCCACAAAAAACGCTATAGGATCAAAAACAAATGCAAAATAGAAACATTGTAAAAAGACTCTTAAATCCCCAAAACACACGCATGAGAGAAATGCTGCAAGTTCAGGGAATGTAACAGGATGCTCTCTTTTAGAGAGGAACCTAAGTTTTGCTCCAGTTCAGCAGCAACATTAAAAAAAAACTAATTCTGCAGGCACAAAAAAACGCTTTAGAAACAAAAACAAAAGCAAAATAGAAATATTGTAAAAACACTCCTAAATCCCCCAAAGACACGCATGAGAGAAATGCTGCAAGTTCAGGGAATGTAACATGATGCTCGCTTTCAAAGAGGCACCTAAGTCTGGTTCCAGTTCCGCAGCAACATTTAAAAAAAAATAAAAAAAATAAATTCTGCAGCCACAAAAAAACGCTGCAGGATCAAAAACAAATGCAAAATAGAAATATTGCAAAAAGACTCCTAATTTCCCAGATGACAATCAATGTTTATTTATATAGTCCTAAATCACCAGTGTCTCAAAGGGCTGCACAAACCACAATGACATCCTCGGTAGAGCTCACATAAGGGCGAGGAAAACTCACCCCAGTGGGACGTCGGTGACTATGAGAAACCTTGGAGAGGACCTCATATGTGGGCAACCCCCCCACCCTTAGGGGACTGAAACGAATTGATATCGAGCGGGTCTAACACGATACTGTGAAAGTTCAATCCATAGCGGATCCAACACAACCGTGACATTCATAACAACATGTAATACATACATGATGTAAGTATATATGTACTGCAATAACATTCATAATAACATGTGAGATTTACATGATGTAAATATATATGTAGTATCTATTAATATTAATAATAACATGTAATACATACGTGATGTAAGTATATATGTAATGCAATAACATTCATAATAACATGTGAGATTTACATGATGTAAATATATATGTAGTATCTATTAATATTAATAATATGTAATACATACATGATGTAAGTATGTATGTAATGCAGTAACATTCATAATAACATGTGAGATTTACATGATGTAAATATATATGTAGTATCTATTAATATTAATAATAACATGTAATACATACATGATGTAAGTATATATGTAATGCAATAACATTCATAACATGTAACATTTACATGATGTAAATATATATGTAGTATCTATTAATATTCATAATAACATGTAATATATACATGATGTAAGTACATATGTAATGCAGTAACATTCATAATAACATGTAATACATACAGAATGTAATTATATATATAATGTAGTAACATTCATAATATGTAATATATACATGATGTAAATATATATGTAGTATCTAGTAACATTCATAATAACATGTAATATATACATGATGCAAATATATATGTAGTATCTAGTAACATTCATAATAACATGTAATATTTACGTATTTCTGTCATAAAGGCATAAGTGTTTTTATATAGGGGGTGGGGGTGAAAAGAATGATGTCCCCAAGAGACAAGAAGTATTTGGGAAGTACTAGTTGACAGTACTCTGAGCTGAGTAAGTGTTGACACATATGATGATATTGCCTAATCGTGTCAGTCCATGGACATGTACTAGACTAGTTTAGTTCCCACAACAATGCAAAGACCAAGTTAGTCCTTGCAGCTCAGCTTTCTTCCTGCATCTGCTTCACTTCCAAAGGATGCTTGGTGACCCGAGTTCGATTTCACTCTTTGTGAAGAACCTGATTAGCTGATGTGCATTCATGTGACACACACATACAAAAAAAAAACACACACACAACACAATGTGTGTCACACACTTCCATGGCCTAGATTCACTCTCAGGGCCCCGGGGCCACACAGCTGGACACAGTGGATGAGAACACTCACCCATGTGACGTTGATTGGTGCACTTCATATGTTTCATTCTTGTGGGCTGGCCCGGAAAACACACACACACACACACACACACACACACACACACACACACACACACGCTTGTATTCGTGACCTTCTTGAGACCTACGGAAAATGCCTACCTCTTTGGGACCACCCTTTCTATATATGTAAAGATGTATAAAACATTAAATACAGTGGTGTAGTAGACCTAAGTATTTATCAAGTACCACCATAATGACAGTAAAAACAGTAGTGTAGTACACTTAAGTATTCATTAAGAAATGCCATGACAACATTAAATACAGTAGTGTAGTAGACCTAAGTACTCATCGAGTACCACCATATTGACAACATTAAATACAGTAGTGTAGTAGACCTGAGTATTCATTAAGTACCACCATACTGACAAAATTAAAATACAGTAGTGTAGTAGACCTAAGTATTCATCAAGTACCACCATGATGACATTACATACAGTAGTGTAGTAGACATAAGTATTCATCAAGTACCACCATAATGACAACATTAAATACAATAGTGTAGTCGATCTAAGTATTCATCAAGTACCACCACAATGACAACTTTAAAATACAGTAGTGTAGTAGACCTCAGTATTCATTAAGTACCACCATAATGACAACATTAAAGACAGTAGTGTAGTAGGCCTAAGTATTCATTAAGTACCACCATAATGACATTAAATACAGTAGTGTAGTAGACATAAGTATTCATCAAGTACAACCATGACAACATTAAATACAGTAGTGTAGTAGACCTAAGTATTCATCAAGTACAACCATGACAACATTAAATACAGTAGTGTAGTAGACATAAGTATTCATTAAGTACTACCATAATGACTACATTAAATACAGTAGTGTAGTAGAGCTAAGTATTCATAAAGTACCACATGACAACATTAAATACAATAGTGTAGTACACTTAAGTATTCATTAAGAAATGCCATAATGACAACATTAAATACAGTGGTGTAGTAGACCTAAGTATTCATCAAGTACCACCATAATGACAACATTAAATACAGTAGTGTAATAGACCTGAGTATTCATTAAGTAACACCATAATGACATTAAATACAGTAGCGTAGTAGACCTAAGTATTCATACAGAACCACCAAAATGACATTAAATACAGTAGTGTAGTAGACCTAAGTATTCATCAAGTACCACCATAATGACAACATTAAATACAGTAGTGTAATAGACCTGAGTATTCATTAAGTACCACCATAATGACAACATTAAATACAGTAGTGTAGTAGACCTGAGTATTCATTAAGTACCACCATACTGACAACATTAAAATACAGTAGTGTAGTAGACCTAAGTATTCATCAAGTACCACCATGATGACATTACATACAGTAGTGTAGTAGACATAAGTATTCATTAAGTACCACCATAATGACAACATTAAATACAGTAGTGTAGTAGACCTAAGTATTCTTCGAGAACCACCAAAATGACAACATTAAATACAGTAGTGTAGTAGACCTGAGTATTCATTAAGTACCACCATAGTGACAACATTAAATACAGTAGTGTAGTAGACCTAAGTGTTCTTCGAGAACCACCAAAATGACAACATTAAATACAGTAGTGTAGTAGACCTGAGTATTCATTAAGTACCACCATAGTGACAACATTAAATACAGTAGTGTAGTAGACCTAAGTATTCATTAAGTATCACCATAATGACAACTTTAAATACAGTAGTGTAGTAGACCTCGGTACTCGTTAAGTACCACCATAATGACAACATTAAAGACAGTAGTGTAGTAGACATAAGTATTCATCAAGTACCACCATGACAACATTAAATACAGTAGTGTAGTAGACGTAAGTATTCATCGAGTACCACCATAATGACAACATTAAATACAGTAGTGTAGTAGACCTAAGTATTCATCAAGTACCACCATGATGACAACATTAAATACAGTAGTGCAGTAGACCTAAGTATTCATTAAGTACCACCATAATGGCATTAAATACAGTTGTGTAGTAGACCTAAGTATTCATTAAGTACCACCATAATGACATTAAATACAGTTGTGTAGTAGACCTAAGTATTCATTAAGTACCACCATAATGACATTAAATACAGTAGTGTAGTAGACCTAAGTATTCATCAAGTACCACCATGACAACATTAAATACAGTAGTGTAGTAGACCTGAATATTCATTAAGTACCACCATAATGACAACATTAAATACAGTAGTGTAGTAGACCTAAGTATTTATTAAGTACCACCATAATGACAACATTAAATACAATAGTGTAGTCGACCTAAGTATTCATTAAGTACCACCATAATGACAACATTAAAGACAGTAGTGTATTAGACCTAAGTATTCATTAAGTACCACCATAATGACATTAAATACAGTAGTGTAGTAGACCTAAGTATTCATTAAGTACCGCCATAATGACAACATTAAATACAGTAGTGTAGTAGACCTAAGTATTCATCAAGTACCACATGACAACATTAAATACAATAGTGTAGAACACTTAAGTATTCATTAAGAAATGCCATAATGACAACATTAAATACAGTGGTGTAGTAGACCTAAGTATTCATCAAGTACCACCATAATGACAACATTAAATACAGTAGTGTAGTAGACATAAGTATTCATTAAGTACCACCATAATGACTACATTAAATACAGTAGTGTAGTAGACCTAAGTATTCATCAAGTACCACATGACAACATTAAATACAATAGTGTAGAACACTTAAGTATTCATTCAGAAATGCCATAATGACAACATTAAATACAGTGGTGTAGTAGACCTAAGTATTCATCAAGTACCACCATAATGACAACATTAAATACAGTAGTGTAGTAGACCTAAGTATTCATCAAGTACCACCATAGTGACAACATTAAATACAGTAGTGTAGTAGACCTGAGTATTCATTAAGTACCACCATAATGACAACATTAAATACAATAGTGTAGTCGACCTAAGTATTCATCAAGTACCACCACAATGGCAACTTTAAAACACAGTAGTGTAGTAGACCTCAGTATTCATTAAGTACCACCATAATGACATTAAATGCAGTAGTGTAGTCGACCTAAGTATTCATTAAGTACCACTATAATGACATTAAATACAGTAGTGTAGTAGACCTAAGTATTCATTAAGTACCGCCATAATGACAACATTAAATACAGTAGTGTAGTAGACCTAAGTACTCAAGTACCAAATGACAACATTAAATACAGTATTGTAGTACACTTAAGTATTCATTAAGAAATGCTATAATGACAACATTAAATACAGTAGTGTAGTAGACCTAAGTATTCATCAAGTACCACCATAATGACAACATTAAATACACTAGTGTAGTACACTTAAGTATTCATTAAGAAATGCCATAATGACAACATTAAATACAGTAGTGTAGTAGACCTAAGTATTCATCAAGTACCACCATAATGACAACATTAAATACAGTAGTGTAGCAGACCTAAGTATTCATTAAGTACCAGCATAATGATATCAAAAACAGTAGTGTAATACACTAAAGTATTCATTAAGAACCACCATAATGACAACATTAAATACGGTAGTGTAGTAGACCTAAGTATTCATCAAGTACCACCATAATGATAGAATTAAAATACAGAACTGTAGTACGCCTAAGTATTTATTAAAAAACCCAGCAGAGGTTTTTATTCAACAAGTATATAGAATATGTTTGCTCAATGTAACATTACACAAAGTTTGAATAGTAACACTGTGTTGGAAAATAAGAAAAGAAAAAAAATATTTCAATGAAATGATTCTTAGGTGTAGCACTAAATAGAGCCCACGTAGCCCAGTTTGAGAAGCACTCCATTAGACTATGCTTCCACTTCACATCCTCCCTGCAACCTGGAAGACAAAGTACTCCCAGGACTACTTCAGGTGTATTTGTTTGTATAATTCATGGGTGGAAGAGCAAGAGCAAGAGCCTATTTCCATGAAAAATGTAAGATGCAAAATAGATAATAGCAAGATGGCAGAAGAAGGAAGATGGAAGAAGACACCGCAGCTTTCATTACGGACACTTGGACTCTGGAACACACCAAGTCCTGTTTGTGTTGCTGCTTCTTGCTTCCCTATCACACACACACACACACACACACACACACACACACACACACACACACACACACACACACACACACACACACACACACACACACACGTCTTGCCTACTTTGTGTGGACCCACGTTTGGTCAGTAGGTTGTGAGGGCCCCCCTTTCCACTATAGCTAGAATGATGAAAACAAATATCTAGCACTAGATGGGAGTAGAGAGTTACAACTTTACTTCAGATTGCAAAAACACTCAAAGTAAAAAAAAAAAATTTTACTTCGGTAGTTGTGAGGACCGACCACTGTTGCTAGGTAGATTTGACCATACACACACATAGTAATAATTTCTGTGAGTAAACAGAAAAGGTGGTTTGTCAAGTGTATGTCCACATAAGGATGGTGAGACAAAGCCCCGCCCCTCCCCCTCCACACACACACACGCACACACAAACACGTACACACACACACACACACACACACACACACACACTCGATGGAAGTAGAGAGTTGCAACTTTACTTCGGATTGCAAAAACACTCAAAGTAAAAAAAAATATTTTACTTCAGTAGTTGTGAGGACCGACCACTGTTGCTAGGTAGATTTGACCGTGCACACACATAGTAATAAGTTCTGTGAGTTAACAGAAAGGGTGGTTTGTCAAGTGTATGTCCACACAAGGATGGTGACACACACACACACACACGCACACACACACACACACACACACACACGTCTTGCCTACTTTGTGTGGACCCACGTTTGGTCAGTAGGTTGTGAGGGCCCCCCTTTCCACTATAGCTAGAATGATGAAAACAAATATCTATCACTAGATGGGAATAGAGAGTTGCAACTTCACTTCAGAATGTAAAAACAAAGTAAAAAAAAAAAAATTTTACTTCTGTAGTTGTGAGGACCGACCACTGTTGCTAGGTAGATTTGACCAAACACACAAACATTAATAATTTCTGTGAGTAAACAGAAAGGGTGGTTTGTCAAGTGTATGTCCGCACGCACACACACACATACACACACACACACACACACACACACACACACACACACACACACACACACACACACACACACACACACACACACACACACACACACACCTTGCCTACTTTGTGTTGACCCACATTTGGTCAGTAGGTTGTGAGGGCCCCCCTTTCCACTATAGCTAGAGTGATGGGAAAAAAAATATCTAGCACTAGATGGGAGTAGAGAGCTGAAACTTCACTTCAGAATGCAAAAACACTTAAAGTAAAAAAACAAAAACATTACTTCTGCAGTTGTGAGGATCGACCACTGTTGCTAGGTAGATTTGACCAAACACACACACAGTAATAATTTCTGTGAGTAAACAGAAAGGGTGGTTTGTCAAGTGTATGTTCACACAAAGATGGTGAGACAAAGCTCCCCCCCGCCCCCGCCCCCTCCACACACACACACACAAACACGTACACACACACACTAGATGGAAGTAGAGAGTTGCAACTTTACTTCAGATTGCAAAAAAGTTACTTCTGTAGTTGTGAGGACCGACCGCTGTTGCTAGGTAGATTTGATCGTACACACACATAGTAATAAGTTCTGTGAGTTAACAGAAAAGGCGGTTTGTCAAGGGTAGGTCCACACAAGGATGGTAAACAAACAAACAAACAAACAAACAAACAAACACACACACACACACACACACACACACACACACACGTCTTGCCTACTTTGTGTGGACCCACGTTTGGTCATCAGGTTGTGAGGGCCCCCCTTTCCACTATAGCTAGAATGATGAAAACAAATATCTAGCACTAGTGGGAGTAGAGAGTTGCAACTTCACTTCAGAATGCAAAAACACTCAAAGTAAAAAAAAAATATTTTACTTCAGTAGCTGTGAGGACCGACCACTGTTGCTAGGTAGATTTGACCATACACACACATAGTAATAAGTTCTGTGAGTTAACAGAAAAGGCGGTTTGTCAAGGGTAGGTCCACACAAGGATGGTAAAACAAACAAACAAACACACACACACACACACACACACACACACACACACACACACACACACACATCATGCCTACTTTGTGTGGACCCACGTTTGGTCAGTAGGTCGTGAGGGCCCCCCTTTCCACTATAGCTAGAATGATGAAAACAAATATCTAGCACTAGATGGGAGTAGAGAGTTACAACTTTACTTCAGATTGCAAAAACACTCAAAGTAAAAAAAAAATCTTACTTCGGTAGTTGTGAGGACCGACCACTGTTGCTAGGTAGATTTGACCAAACACACACATAGTAATAATTTCTGTGAGTAAACAGAAAGGGTGGTTTGTCCGGTGTATGTCCACACAAGGATGGTGAGACAAAGCCCCCCCCCCCCCCCCCTTCCACACACATGCACACACAAACACACGCACACACTAGATGGAAGTAGAGAGTTGCAACTTTACTTCAGATTGCAAAAACATTCAAAGTAAAAAAAAAAAGTTACTTCTGTAGTTGTGAGGACCGACCGCTGTTGCTAGGTAGATTTGACCGTACACACACATAGTAATAAGTTCTGTGAGTTAACAGAAAAGGCGGTTTGTCAAGGGTATGTCCACACAAGGATGGCAAAACAAACACACACACACACACACACACACACACACACACACACACACACACACCCACACGTCTTGCCTACTTTTTGTGGACCCACGTTTGGTCAGTAGGTTGTGAGGGCCCCCCTTTCCACTATAGCTAGAATGATGAAAACAAATATCTAGCACTAGATGGGAGTAGAGAGTTGCAACTTCACTTCAGAATGCAAAACCACTCAAAGTAAAAAAAAATATTTTACTTCGGTAGTTGTGAGGACCGACCACTGTTGCTAGGTAGATTTGACCGTACACACACAGTAATAAGTTCTGTGAGTAAACAGAAAGGGTGGTTTGTCAAGTGTATGTTCACACACACACACACACACACACACACACACACACACACACACACACACATACGTGTTTGGGTGACATATGAGGACTTATGACAAAAACGTGACATATGGGGACATGCCTTTCCAATGGTCCTGCAGGCCTGGGAATCAGACGGTTAGTGAACCAGAATTTTAGAAACACAGTGGTCTATTGAGATTTTTGCAACTCTTTTGTTTTTTTCTGAACCTGATTTTTATGGTACATATGAGGACTTGTCAGGTTTAGGTGACAAATGAAGACCAGAGTGTTTAAGATTTCAGGTTCATGTGACATATGACAACCATGACGTCACAGAGTGTTTAAGATTTCAAGTTCATGTGACATATGATGACCATGACGTCACAGAGTGTTTAAGATTTCAAGTTTGTGAAATATGACAACCATGACATCACAGAGTGTTTAAGATTTCAGGTTCATGTGACATATGAGGCTAATGACATCAGAGACTTAACAAAACCACCTGAGTTGGTTTAGTTGATGTGTTGTCATTTAAAAAAAAAATCCAAATCCCATGCTACTGTAATCTAAAACCAAGAAGAGTTTAAAAGAAACATGGGTAAAAATGTAATTGTCAACTAAGTGTAACTGAATTGTTTTTGTGGATTTTGTCGCTAAGAATTATCTGGAATAAATACAAAACGCTTGCTGTTTATTTTGCTTTTTTAATTGCTGGTAACATACTCAAACTACCACAGAAGATGTGGGAAAACATTTTTTTTCCCTTTTTTTAATATAATTCTGTTATGGATGTAGTACTTGATGGCAAGCCAATCTCTGTCCTGTAGAGCTACTAGTTCTTTATGGAGGCAGGCTTCACAATCTTTTTTACCTGGTACTTTGTTGCCAGTTACAAAATGCAACATGTGTCATTCAACTCCTTCCACTTCTTCCCCTTTGCAGCTGTCATAAAGGAGACAAAATACAATTTCTTACTGAAGGAAAAATGACTATAACACAGTGAAAAGGTGCAAAACGTAATATAATATTCTAGTAAATGATGTGGATTATTTATTTACCCCGCTTTGGAGTGGACCAAGTGGAAGAAGCTTGAGACATACCCACTTCCAGCGATTTTTTCCTGCTGTCAATCTGAAAGGAAGAATTAGAAAACTGTAAAAGTAAACATTTAACATATTGTGCTTTGTGAAGCAGCGGAGTATATGTGTTGTCTGTCTATTTATGAATAATGCAGACCAGGAGTGTTGGCTGAGTTCTTAACGTTTGCTTTCAGAGCGTGCATATCACAACATACAAGATGCCGTCATGGCGACACAACCTATACCGGGCTACCGCGCATGCTCATCACTCCTGTTGCATGCTGGGTAGGGTAGTTCTTTTTTCCCCTGGCTCATAACATCACAATATAGTACCATGTATATGTGTTCAGTTTATCAAAGCACCAAGCAAACAGATATGGTCATAATTATTTTAAGTCCACTACGCAGAATAAACACAACATTATTAATATTGCTACTACGGATAATTTCATCAAAAATTCCCTAAAACAGCCCACTACATATAATATAAGTTTTTTAAACATAAGATCCCTGATAAAAAAAAATGTTTCTGTTGTTAGCTCAGAAATTGCCTGTTCAGATGTTATGATTGTGGCTCAGAGATTTGTATGTAGATTATATTTATTTTCCATAACAAACAGGATAACTTAAATACCCTGGCAGTGGCAATAAGCTTAAATGTTTGTATTTACATTTTTTGAGTTGATTTTCATAAAATTTGCTATTTAACTGCTACTGTTTAACAAGGACTGATTTAAATTGTGTTTGCACAACAAATGTTTTGGCGCTTTTGTTCATGTGGGACAATATTCCAATAAAGGTGCACTATACACTACTTTTGAATTCATTATTGGGCTTTGCGTATACAATGCATTTAATCGCGATTAATAAGAGAAATAGTGCGATTAACTTCGATTAAAAATTTTAATCATTGCCCAGCCCTAATATATATACAAACCCCGTTTCCATAAAAGTTGGGAAATTGTGTTAGATGCAAATATAAACTGAATACAATGATTTGCAAATCCTTTTCAACCCATATTCAATTGAAAGCATTACAAAGACAACATATTTGATGTTCAAACTCAAACTTTTTTTTTTTTGCAAATAATAATTAACTTTGAATTTCATGGCTGCAACACGTGCCAACGTAGTTGGGAAAGGGCATGTTCACCACTGTGTTACATCACATTTTCTTTTAACAACACTCAATAAACGTTTGGGAACTGAGGAAACTAATTGTTGAAGCTTTGAAAGTAGAATTCTTTACCATTCTTGCTTGATATACAGCTTAAGTTGTCGTGTTTTACGCTTCATAATGCGCTACATATTTTCGATGGGAGACATGTCTGGACTGCAGGCGGGCCAGGAAAGTACCCGCACTCTTTTACTACGAAGACACGCTGTTGTAACACGTGGCTTGGCATTGTTTTGCTGAAATAAGCAGGGGCGTCCATGATAATGTTGCTTGGATGACAACATATGTTGCTCCAAAACCTGTATGGACCATTCAGCATGAATGGTGCCTTCTCAGATGTGTAAGTTACCCATGCTTTGGGCACTAATACACCCCCATACCATCACACATGCTGGCTTTTGAACTTTGCGCCGGATGGTTATTTTCCTCTTTGTTCCGGAGAACATCACGTCCACAATTTCCATATATAATTTGAAATGTGGACTCGTCAGACCACAGAACACTTTTCCACTTTGCATCAGTCCATCTTAGATGAGCTCGGGCCCAGCGAAGCCCGCGGCGTTCCTCTGTGTTGTTGATGAATGGCATTTGCTTTGCATAGTAGAGTTTTAACTTGCATTTACAGATGTAGCGACCAACTGTATTTAGTGACAGTGGTTTTCTGAAGTGTTCCTGAGCCCATGTGGGGATATCTTTTACACACTGATGTCGGTTTTTAATGCAGTACATCGCTTACGTGCAGTGATTTCTCCAGATTCTCTGAACCTTTTGATAATTTTACGGACCGTAGATGGTAAAATCCCTAAATTCTTTGCAAAAAAAATGTTTAGCAGTTTTAACATCAAATATGTTGTCTTTGTAGCATATTCAACAGAATTGGGGTTGAAAATTCTTTGCAAATCATTGTATCCTGTTTATATGTACATCTAACACAATTTCCCAACTCATATGGAAACGGGGTTTGAATGTATTTTTATATATATATATAGCCTATTATTTGCGCACTATTTACAAGTTATGTACCAAAAACACGACCACCGAAAAAATACTTTGATCAATGAAAACAGCGCTGCAGAAACCGGCTGTAAACAAGAGGCACTGCATTTTCTGAATTGAAACACTCATTTTAAAGCTTTGACATTAACATTTTAACACACACTAATCTGATTCAGAAAATATGAGGACCTTATATGAAACACACCTAGGTCTTTCTTGGTTCAAACAATATGAGGACATGACGAGTGCTCACATGTAGAATTTATGTTGTTGACTTGTAACATCTCCTGTTTTGCTAAACATGAGTTCCAAACTCCCTACTGACTAACATGGATGTACCCTTACGAAAATGTTGTCATGTAAACTGATCTGTGAGAGATTAAAATTAATAAATGTCTTTCAAAATATAGGTTGGGTCAAATTTAGAGCAGATATAGTAAAAATAGACATGTAATAACCTGTTGGAGGGATGAAGTCGGTTTATGGCTGTCATCTGAATCTAGAGAATGTTGAGATAGAACCTCAAACAGTTGGTTTCTGCAACAAAACACAAAAATATAATGTCATAACTAATTAATTATAACATTCTCACCACTTTTTGTTGATAAAAATCTGAGCATACAATGCCAGATAAAGGGTAAAGATTATTACAGAGTTTCAGCTCCTAGACAATTCATTAAGAATGTAACACACACAAAAATCTGGTTCAGAAAATATGAGGACCTGAATTGAGACACTCATTTTAAAGCTTTGACATTAACATTGTAACACACATTTTCTGGTCCAGAAAATATGAGGACCTTATATGAAACACACCTAAGTCTTTCTTGCTTCAAACAATATAAGGACATGACGAGTGCTCACATGTAGAATTTATGTTGTTGACCTGTAACATCTCCTATTTTGCTAAACATGAGTTCTAAACTTTCTACTGACTAACATGGATGTACCCTTGCGAAAAAGTTGTCATATAAACTGATCTGTGAGAGATTAAAATAAATAAATGTCTTTCAAAATATAGGTTGGGTCAAATTTAGAGCAGATATAGTAAAAATAGACATGTAATAACCTGTTGGAGGGATGAAGTCAGTTAATGGCTCACATCTGAATCCGGAGAATGTTGAGATGGAACCTCAACAGTTGGTTTCTGCAACAAAACACAAAAATATAATGTCAGAACTAATTAATTATAACATTATCAGCACTTTTTGTTGATGAAACTCTCAGCATACAATGCCAGATAAATAGTAAAGATTATTACAGAGTTTCAGCTCTTAGACAATTAATTAAGAATATAAAACACACTAAAATCGGGTTCAGAAAATATGAGGACCTGAATTGAGACACTCATTTTAAAGCTTGGACATTAACATTGTAACACACACTAATCTGGTTCAGAAAATATGAGGACCTTATATGAAACACACCTAAGTCTTTCTTGGTTCAAACAATATAAGGACATGACGAGTGGTCACATGTAGAATGTATGTTGTTGACTTGTAACATCTCCTGTTTTGCTAAACATGAGTTCCAAACTCCTTACTGACTAACATGGATGTACCCTTACGAAAAAGTTGTCATATAAACTGATCTGTGAGAGATTAAAATTAATAAATGTCTTTCAAAATATAGGTTGGGTCACATTTAGAGCAGATATAGTAAAAATAGACTTGTAATAACCTGTTGGAGGGATGAAGTCGGTTTATCGCTCACATCTGAATCTGGAGAATGTTGAGATAGAACCCCAACAGTTGGTGTCTGCAACAAAACACAAAAATATAATGTCAGAACTAATTAATTATAACATTAACAACCACTTTTGGTTGATAATATTCTGAGCATATAATTCTACATAAACAGTAAAGATTATTATAGCGTTTTAGCTCTTAGACTATTATTTAAGAATGTAACATTCACTAAAATGTGGTTCAGAAAATATGAGGACCTGGATTGAAACACTCATTTTAAAGCTTTGAATTAAACATTGTAACACACACTAATGTGGTTCAGAAAAATATGAGGACCTTATATGAAACACACTGAAGTCTTTTTTAGTTCAAACAATATGAGTACATGACAAGTGATCACATATAGAATTCATGTTGCTGACCTGTAACATCTCCTGTTTTGCTAAACATGAGTTGTAAATTCCACAGACTAACATGGATGTACGCTTAAAAAATGTTGTCATATAAACTGATCTGTGAGAGGTTAAAAGGATTAAATGTCTTTTGAAGTATAGGTTGTGTCAAGTTTTTAGCAGATATAGGGCAGCACGGTGGAACAGGGGTTAGTGCATGTGCGTCACAAATCGAAGGTCCTGAGTAGTCCTGAGTTAAATCCTGGGCTCGTGATCTTTCTGTGTGGAGTTTGCATGTTCTCCCCGTGACTGCGTGGGTTCCCTCCGGGTACTCCGGCTTCATCATACCTCCAAAGACATGCACCTGGGGATAGGTTGATTGGCAACACTAAATTGGCCCTAGTGTGTGAATGTGAGTGTAAATGTTGTCTATTTGTGTTGGCCGTGTAATGAGGTGGTGACTTGTCCAGGGTGTACTCCACCTTCCGCCCGAATGCAGCTCAGATAGGCTCAAGCACACCCCGCCAACCCAAAAAAGGGACAGGTAGTAGAAAATGGATGGATGGATGGATAGTAAAATAGTCAAGTAATAACCTGTTGGAGGGATGAAGTCGGTTTATCGCTCACATGAATCTGGAGAATGTTGAGATAGAACATCAACAGTTGGTGTCTGCAACAAAACACATAAAAATAATGTTAGAACTTATTAATTATAACATTATCAGCACTTTTTGTTGTTAACATTATGAGCATATAATGCCAGATAAATAGTAAAGATATTTATAGAGGGTTTCTGTCTCTTGTCCCGCTCATGTCTTGAGATGAACTTCCCTCGGTACTCGACCCCAAAAGAACCTTTTTAAATTGATGCAAGAGCAAATACACCATATCCTGATAAAACAGTTCATCAATTAACAATGTTTGGAATATCTGTTTTAAAAAGGAATAATAATAGTCATTACTTGACTAAAAATTCAATTACAAACAGAATTACTCTTTCATAAATGTAAATAATTATTAAATTAAGTACAAACCCCGTTTCCATATGAGTTGGGAAATGGTGTTAGATGTAAATATAAACAGAATACAATGATTTGCAAATCCTTTTCAAGCCATATTCAGTTGAATATGCTACAAAGACAACATATTTGATGTTCACTCTGATAAACATTTTTTTGGTGCAAATAATCATTAACTTTAGAATTTGATGCTAGCAACACGCAACAAACAAGTTGGGAAAGGTGGCAATAAATACTGATAAAGTTAAGAAATGCTCATCAAACACTTATTTGGGACATCCCACAGGTGTGAAGGCTAATTTGGAACAGGTGGGTGCCATGATTGGCTATAAAAACAGCTTCCCAAAAAATGCTCAGTCTTTCACAAGAAAGGATGGGGCGAGGTACACCCCTTTGTCCACAACTGTGTGAGCAAATAGTCAAACAGTTTAAGAACAACCTTTCTCAAAGTGACATTGCAAGAAATTTAGGGATTTCAACATCTACGCTCCATAATATCATCAAAAGGTTCAGAGAATCTGGAGAAATCACTCCACGTAAGCGGCATGGCCGGAAACCAACATTGAATGACCGTGACCTTCGATCCCTCAGACGGCACTGTATCAAAAACCGACATCAATCTCTAAAGGATATCACCACGTGAGTTCAGGAACACTTCAGAAAACCACTGTCAATAAATACAGTTTGTTGCTATATCTGTAAGTGCAAGTTAAAGCTCTATTATGCAAAGCGAAAGCCAATTATCAACATCCAGAAACGCCGCCGGCTTCTCTGGGCCCGAGATCATCTAAGATGGACTGATGCAAAGTGGAAAGGTGTTCTGTGGTCTAACGAGCCCACATTTCAAATTTTTTTGGGAAATATTCGACACCGTTTCATCCGGACCAAATGGGAAGCGAACCATCCAGACTGTTATCGACGCAAAGTTGAAAAGCCAGCATCTGTGATGGTATGGGGGTGCATTAGTGCCCAAGGCATGGGTAACTTACACATCTGTAAGTAACCCATCTGTTTGGAACAACATTTGCTGCCATTTAAGCGCCAACTTTTTCATGTGCGCCCCTGCTTATTTCAGCAAGACAATGCCAAGCCACATTCATGTTCAGCTTCATAAAAAAGAGTGCAGGTACTTTCCACGCCGGCCTGCAGTCCTATCAAAAATGTGTGGTGCATTATGAAGCGTAAAATACGACAGAGGAGACCCCGGACTGTTGAACGACTGAAGCTCTACATAAAACAAGAATGGGAAAGAATTCCACCTTCCAAGCTTCAACAATTAGTTTCCTCAGTTCAAACGATTATTGAGTGTTGTTGAAAGAAAAGGTGATGTAACACAGTGGTGAACATGCCCTTTCCCAACTACTTTGGCACGTATTGCAGCCATGAAATTCTAAGTTAATTATTATTTGTAAAAAAAATTATTCCGTTTGGATTTACATCTAACACAATTTCCCAACTCATATGGAAACGGGGTTTGTAATTAATGTGTTACTTGAAAAAGAAAAGTTTTAAATATCTAGCATATGCAGTTGAGAGACATTTCATGAGAGCAGAGTGTGTGTGTGCCTTTAAAAAGCTGTGCCTTTTGCCAAGTGACGTGGGACATCAGCGCCCAGACATAGCAAAATAGTTCAGTTGTATTTTTTAGCTTAGCAGTGGCAGTTACGATAGTTCTGTTGAATGTTTTTGTTTGCGTGTGGATGAGGCCTCTTTCTATTTGATATCGTGTTCGTAATTACTTCCGGGGGTTGCTTTCATTAGTAAAAAGATATTACCTGCACTAAACCTTTTGTGCTTCTAACGCTGTCTTGTTGACATACAATCACATCAAAAGTAGCATGCCAGATTACATAAAACGCATCGTAACAGCGTTGTAGCGTACATAAAAGTTATTAGATTACTCGTTACCGGTAAAAGTAACAGCATTAGTAACATCGTTTTCATATACCGCTGTTATACCATCCATCCATCCATCCATCATCTTCCGCTTTTCCGAGGTGGGGTCGCGGTGGCAGCAGCCTAAGCAGGGAAGCCCAGACTTCCCTCTCCCCAGCCACTTCGTCTAGCTCTTCCCGGGGGATCCCGAGGCGTTCCCAGGCCAGCCGGGAGACATAATCTTCCCAAGGTGTCCTGGGTCTTCCCCGTGGCCTCCTACCGGTTGGACGTGCCCTAAACACCTCCCTAGGGAGGCGTTCGGGTGGCATCCTGACCAGATGGCCGAACCACCTCATCTGGCTCCTCTCGATGTGGAGGAGCAGCGGCTTTACTTTGAGTTCCTCCCGGATGGCAGAGCTTCTCACCCTATCTCTAAGGGAGAGCCCCGCCACACGGCGGAGGAAACTCATTTTGACCGCTTGTACCCGTGATCTTTTCCTTTCGGTCATGACCCAAAGCTCATGACCATAGGTGAGGATGGGAACGTAGATCGACCGGTAAATTGAGAGCTTTGCCTTCCGGCTCAGCTCCTTCTTCACCACAACGGATCGATACAACGTCCGCATTACCGAAGACGCCACACCGATCCGCCTGTCGATCTCACGATCCACTCTTCCCCCACTCGTGAACAAGACTCCGAGGGGCCATAGAGGTCGGGTGCATTGTGAGCTGGGCGGCAGCCGAAGGCAGGGCACTTGGCGGTCCGATCCTCGGCTACAGAAGGTAGCTCTTGGGACGTGGAACGCTGTTATTCCAAACACTTCTAATTAAAGCCATATAATACAACCTCTATTAGACAGTAAGGAAATGATCCAAATGAGATGTTGATACAGTTACCATTGATATGATACATAACAAGACATACCTTTCCAATCATTGATCCACTGGGCCTTAAAACAAGACTTGTCACATCCAGATCAAATAAACTCGGTGGCTTCAGCCTCAGGATTACGTCTCGCTCTTCTTTTGGGCACGATGTCTATATCATGTGTTGATGCGCCTAACAAATCCACACATAAAAATGAAAAAAGTCAGTGACACAGAAATAAAACAAAGAACTAAACCCTTCAAAAACTGTTAAATTTAGGCTCAATGCAGACATGAAGCTTCTCAAACAAAGTAGTAATGTAACAATATCAGTAACATGCCAAGTCCACAGTGCTTATCAGCTTGAAATATTTGTATTTGAGAAAAAGTATAAACAATTTGAAGAACTCTAGTCTGTCTTGTTTAAAATTAAGAAAAGGTTTACTAGCATAGTGATCAAGGGTGATGGGTCAAATGGAGAGAATAATTTCACCACACCTAGTGTGTGACAATCACTGCTACATATAATCTTCCATGCAACTTTAAAAAAAAAATGTTAAATGCCTTGGCCTTGGCCCAGAACTGAAATGCTTAATTTAACCTCATAAAATCAAATCTGATTGCAATTAATAACAACAACATTTAACTGTTGATTATAATGAACTATTTTCCTATGTTAAAAAACATTGGTCTATTTAATTACGTTAAACTCCATTTTATGCTCACCTGATTCAACCATGCTGCTGAAGACTGTCAAAGATGGTTTGTGGCCAAGATAGATGTCCCCCTCCGGTGATGCAGGTCCCGGAAGTGATGTTCACTGAGCGCTCTGTTGTGCTCAAAATCGTGTGTGAAGTTTTGTATTTCGATTATAAATGGTCCTTTTGGAAAACCCTTTTTATATATATATTCAATATTAAGTGTGATACGTGAGCTGTATAACTTCCATGATGAAAATAGTTAACTAGTGATTTAGCCATCTGTTAGGAGCAGACATCGTCCAGCGGCCAATCAGGCGGCGCCTAACTGAAAATTAGACCAATCAGACGCCGAGACTCTTCAGAGTGGGCGGAAGTAACCATCTTGAACACCATGTAAAGTGAATACCTCCAAAAACAATCCCCATATTAATCCTAAATTTGCCCCAAAGATAAAAATACACAAATAATGTGCTATTGTAACCATTTGAAAATATTAAATACTGTGTGTAGTTTGAATTGCATTTGAATTATTGCCTTTGTCTCAATCAAGGTTGAAGGTTGTTTTTTTTTTATGCAAAAACCTACATTTCAGGCACATTTAAAGCAATTATTGTGCGGCATTGTATTTTAGTCAACAGAATAGCAAAAAGTCCAATACAGTAAAATACTGAATCAAACAAATTAAATCATCACCATAATCCCTTTATTACTAATTGTCTAGCCCAAATCCTCTCCAGATAAACCAAATTAATAGATAAAACTAACACTAAAAAGGATGAGATCATCAGATCAGTTGAAAATGTGTTGTTATTTGATTCAGAATTCAAGAGTATGTTTATTGCTGTAATGGTTAGATGTTTTTCAAAATGTTGGAGTGTGTGAGTTTCTGACCCATATGACATATGAGGACATATGACATATGAGGACAAGTGTGTGTGTGTGTGTGTCATAATAGCAAAGATGGCCACTAGGGGCAAAATCGAAGGTGAGCAAAAAAATTAAACACACTTTCACACACTTTTTCTGAAAATTTGACAAATGAAGACTTCAGAGATTTTTGGTCTGGGAACATGCTGGGAGGGTCTAGAACACGATAGCATTGCGGGAAATATGGGGACATGGAAAATGTCCCCATATTTCAACAGGTCCTCATATGTAAGGTGAAATTTCATAAAAATGTCCCCATATGTCACTTTGACAAACGCACACACACACACACACACACACACACACACACACACACACACGTAAGTGTGAGACCTGAGAAAAATGTCCACCTTTTTAAGACCACCCTTTCTAGATATATAAGGATTTCCTTTTACAACATTAATAATATACACAAACTATGCAAATATGAAAAAGGTAAGCTTTTAATTAGTTGTTTTGATTTTTTTGTATGTAATTGTTTTTTAATCTTCATTATTTACTTTATTATTATAGTATTTCTCTATTTCCATATGTATTTAATTGTTTTAATTATTTTTGGCCAAAGGTGGCGCATTTCAATTTCTTACTTACACTTGTTATTTCATATGTTGACCAGAGGGGGAGCACTTTCAAAAGCGACACACGGTCAATGTGAAAAATCCCTCCTTTTTGGGACCACCCTCATTTTGAGCAGCAGGGGTACAAATGAGACATTGTCTATTGGATGCAATGTTGTCTGTCTATCTGTGTTGGCCCTGCGATGAGGTGGCGACTTGTCCAGGGTGTACACCGCCTTCCGCCCGAATGCAGCTGAGATAGGCACCACCATGAATTGATTAACGTGGACCCCGACTTAAACAAGTTGAAAAACTTATTCGGGTGTTACCATTTAGTGGTCAATTGTACGGAATACGTACTGAACTGTGCAATCTACTAATAAAAGTTTCAATCAATCCGATCCCCCCACGACCCAAAAAAGGACATGAGGTAGAAAATGGATGGATGGGGTTACTGGGACCATAATTCATGTCATCACTTGTTCACGCCTCCTCATTTGGAAGATACTTTTCCTTCTTTATGTCTCAAGAAGGCTAGAAATACAAGAACACACACATGCATACACACACACACACACACACACACACACACACACACACACTTTCATGTATGTGTTACCTTCTTGAGACATGAGAAAAATGTCCACATCTTTTGGACCACCCTTTTCAGATATATAAAGATTTATTAGTTCTATTACTTTTTAATCTTCATTATTTACTTTGTTATTATAGTATGTTTCCATATCCATATTTATTTTTTATTATTATTTTTGGCCAAATATGGCGCATTTAAATTTCTTACACACACACTTGTGTTTTCATATGTTGGCCAGGGAGGGAGCACTTCACATTTTTACACACACTTGTTATTTCATATGTTGACCAGAGGGGGAGCCCTTTTAAAAGCGACACACAGTCCATTTGAAAAATCCCTCCTTTTTGGTACCGCCCTCATTTTGACCGGCAGGGGTCATTGCTTGTTCACACCTCCTCATATGGAAGATACTTTTCCTTCTTCATGTCTCAAGAAGGCTAGAAATACAAGAACACACACACACAAATACAGAGACGCACGCACGTACACAAACACCAACACGTGCTAGCACAAAAACACACAGAAACACACACACACATAGACGTACACACACACGTGCAAAAAACACACACGCACACAGATTCATAATTTAGCAGAGTGAAGATGAACACAGTCGATGTATCATTTATGAGGGAAAACACAACCTTGCCTAATGTAGAAAAAGGGTTAGGATGGTGTTACTATAGCAACAGCATCATTAGGACCATATGTTATGCACGCATTACACTTTTTTTTTTTTTTTTTTAGCAGATTAAACATTTTAAAGAAATGTATCATGCTTGTCTAAAATATGTCCATTTTCTATACTGTACTAGCGGGAAGAAAAATCATATATATATATATACATATACATTTTTTATGTTTTTATTTGCAGGGAGGTAATGGGTCCCATATGTATAAATACATTTAAAAAATAAAAATAAAATACACACACACACACATATATACACATATATATATATACACATAAACATATATATACACAAACATATATATACACACACACACACACACACACACACACATACACATACATATATATATATATATATATATATATGTGTGTGTGTGTGTGTGTGTGTGTGTGTGTGTGTGTGTGTGTAGAGTATATACAGATATTTCTGCACTTATTGCTTCTTGTGTAATCGATCAATTTGACGTGTATTGCTTAAAATACAGCTGAACTGGCTTTTCCTTATTGTGTGTACTACAGCATGTTGTTAATGCTGTGGCGAAGCACGTTTATTTCCTTTGTTTGGGCTGAAATAAGGTGTGATAATAACCGTTACAAACATTAGTATCTCTGGGCCATTTTTCTTTTTGGGAAATCAGGAGACCTCTGTACTGCACACATTAATTTATAATATTGTTTTACGTTGTTGTTTATTATTTCCTGTCAGACACATAGTTTGTGTTTCCTGTTTTGGATCAATGGGCTGATGGTGCAGAAATGTGGAATTATTGATCAGTTCTGCAAGGAACGACACTTTAAAAAAAATATATTGTTTATTATTCGCAATCCTTATGTAAGATAAACACAAATATGATTGTTTTCTTCTTTTAAAACCTCTAAAGGCCTTAGTGGCCTTAAAGAGCTAAAAGATGCTGTCCACATGCGTTGACAGCATCTTTTAGCTCTTATTTCCAAAATTGTGTACACTACTGAATTAGGGTCTTATGGCCACTTATGTGGACACTCATACAACTATCTGGTGGTGTTAGAAGAGTATAACATACAATCGAATTTGGAAAAAAAAAAGTGGGAAAATAAAAATTAATATGTCACTACACATGAAGTACACGTTTGTGTACCTATGGACCAACTAAGTACATCATATAAAAATATGATTTTTAGTTTTTATTGTAAATAGGGGGGCTTCACGGTGGCAGAGGGGTTAGTGCGTCTGCCTCACAATACGAAGTTCCTGCAGTCCTGGGTTCAAATCCAGGCTCGGGAACTTTCCGTGTGGAGTTTGCATGTTCTCCCCGTGAATGCGTGGGTTCCCTCCGGGTACTCCGGCTTCCTCCCACTTCCAAAGACATGCACCTGGGGATAGGTTGATTGGCAACACTAAATTGGCCCTAGTGTGTGAATGTGAGTGTGAATGTTGTCTATCTATCTGTGTTGGCCCTGTGATGAGTTGGCGACTTGTCCAGGGTGTACCCCGCCTTCCGCCCGATTGTAGCTGAGATAGGCCCCAGCGCCCCCCGTGACCCCAAAAGGGAATAAGCGGTAGAAAATGGATGGATGGAATGATTGTAAATAGGGTCTAATAAGCCCAAATAGCAAAGAGAAGAAAAAAAAGTATGTAAACAAACAGCTTGGGCCTTAAGAGGTTAAGCATTCTAACTCTCCAATAAACGCTAGCAAGAGTCAGCAAACAATGGAGATAAAGGGCTTCACTACAGTCCGCCTATTAAGCACTCTAAAATCATCTAAAAACCTCCATACACACTGTAAGTATGTATGTACAAACCCCAAAAGCAGTGAAGTTGTCAGGTCGTGTAAATGGTAAATAAAAAGAGAAAACAATGATTTGCAAATCCTTTTCAACTTTTATTCAATTGAATAGACTGCAAAGACAAGATATTTCATGTTCACACTGGTAAACGTTGTTATTTTGTGGAACTATTAGCTTATTTGGAATTTGATGCCTGCAACATGTTTCAAAAAAGCTGGCACAAGTGGCAAAAAAGAGTGAGAAAGTTGAGGAATGCTCATCAAAGGCTTATTTGGAACATCCCACAGGTGAACAGGCTAATTGGGAACAGGTGGGTGCCATGATTGGGTATAAAAGCAGCTTCCATGAAATGCTCAGTCATTCACAAACAAGGACGGGGCGAGGGTCACCACTTTGTCAACAAATGCCTGAGCAAATTGTTGAAAAACAACATTTCACAACCAGCTATTGCAATGAATTTAGGGATTTCACCATCTACGTTACGTAATATCATCAAAAGGTTCAGAGAATCTGGAGAAATCCCTGCACGTAAGCCATGATATTACGGACCTTGGATCCCTCAGGCGGTACTGCATCAAAAAGACACATCAGTGTGTAAAGGATATCACCACATGGGGTCAGGATCACTTCAGAAAACCACTGTCAGTCACCACAGTTGGTCGTTACATGTGTAAGTGTCACACATATGGATCATGTTTTGTTTTGTCATGTTATGTTTTGATTTTGGACATTCAGTCACGTTTTGCACTTCCTGGTTTTGTTTGTTTCCATGCCAACTCATTAGTTTTCACCTGTCACGTCCCTGTTCTCACCTGTTTTCTCTAATGATCATAGCTATTTAAGTCACTCTTTTTCTTGTCTTCGTCCTGGGATCTTCTCACTCGCACACTCTACCCATGCTGCACCTCCTTCACGCCCTCGTTTATCTGCTTCATGCCTTGCTACGCTGTTCATTTTGTCCAAGTAAGTCTTTGTTTATAGTTCATAGCCAATTGTTTTTGTGCAAAGTCCTTTAGTTTATGTCCATCATTTCATGCCATCGAGCAGGTGTTTTTGTTTCACGTTTGTACTGTGTAGCCAAGTTTCTTCCTCCATTGTGAGCGCTTTTTGTTGTTTGTTTGTTTATTAAATAAATATCATGTACTCACGTCCACGCCTCGCTCGTGCTGATCCTCATCTGCATCGAAGAAACAATCCATGTCCAAGCCAAGTTGTGACAGTAAGTGCAAGTTAAAACTCTACTATGCAAAGCCAAGGCCATTTATCAACAACACCCAGAAACGCCGCCTGCTTCGCTATGAGGGCACTATTAATGCTAAAAAAGGTACATACAGGTTTTGGAGCAACATATGTTGCCATCCAAGCAACGTTACCATGGATGGCCCTACTTATTTCAGCAAGACAATGCCAAGCCACGTGTTACAACAGCGTGACTTCATAGTAAATGAGTGCGGGTATTAGACTGGCCTGCCTGTAGTCCAGACCTGTCTCCCATTGAACGCAATACAAAGGCTAAAATATCAGAAGGGAGACTGTTGAACAACTTAAGCTGTACATCAAGCTAGAATGAGAAATAATTACACTTAAAAATGTGTTTTCTCAGTTCCCAAACCTTTACTGAGTGTTAAAAGAATAGGTCTGGTAACACAGTCGTAAAAATGCAATGTGTTGCTGCCAATTTAAATTCTAAGTTCATGATTATTTGCAAAATAAGTGGGAACATGAAATATCTTGTCTTTGCAGTCCATTCAATTGAATATAAGTTGAAACAGATTTGCGAATCATTGTATTCCCTTTTTATTTACCACTGCTTTTGGCTTTCGTAGTATCTAGTAGCATTCATAATAACATGTCATATTTACGTGTTTTGTTTATTTTAAGCTTACGACCGTGTATCAATTTCACAGACGCATAACAACATTCACTTTTTCCTTCAACGACAACGACAACTACTAAACATGCAGACGCCATGAGAGACAACAAATTATATATTTTTGAGCCTGAATATATGGAGGATGATCTACGCGTTATAGAAGCTGAGTGATAAGCAGATCCAATAAGTAGCAGTTTTGCTAAGTACTAAACAAGAAATACAAACTACAAATACACTAAAACAATAATTTATTGTACAAAGTCCGCTGTCACTTGGATGCCGACTGATGGGATGTTTATATCTTCCTGTTTAGAGGAATAAATAATCAAATTATGTCAAAGTTGACCAACTTGTGGGTTTATGACCACAACCTTCTACTATCCAGGTGAGAGGCATGATTCATCATCTGGAATTAACTTTCACCAACTCAGAGGCCATGCAGCAGCTCAACATGTCAATATAGCAGCATAAGGTAGTTAGCCTCCTCTGACCTTAATGTCGTTTCTTTACTTATAAAATTAATATTAATACTAGAAATATCACTAGAACTCTGTTAATAGTCAGGTCACGATATGTAAATGAAGTATTGTTGGTACTTTTTGGAGTTTTTTATTAAAACAACATTATTCCCATTAGCTGCATTGTTAGCCTTGTTTGTGCCTACAGGGAACTCATTCTTGCCAATGTTCTCGTTTTTGCAATCAAATCCATCTTCGGGGCCATTTTGCCTGTCTGCAACGCTTTGTGGGCGTGGTTACAGAGAGGCGTGGCTTGTGGAATCAACAAAACATTCTACATAAATTAATGAATAAATAAATAAATAAATAAAAATAATGTAGGTGCTCGATGTTTTTGTTGGCAGTTCCTGCATAAATTTGCACAGCTCCATGATACGAGTCAAAAAGAATTGTCGGTAAAGTGCGTGTTTAGTCTTTGAAGAAAAAAAACATATTGCAACAAACAGTCACAGCAAAATAGCCGGTGCTATTATAGTCAGAGATGTTCATTCACTGCATTAATGCAGAGAAGTGCCATTTGAAAATGAAATTACTTCTTGGAACCTTGATGATAGCCCTAAAAGGCCTACTGAAACCCATTACTACTGACCACGCAGTCTGATAGTTTATATATCAATGATGAAATATTAACATTGCAACACATGCCAATACGGCCTTTTTAGTTTACTAAATTGCAATTTTTAATTTCGCGCCGAAGTAACCTGCTGAAACGTTGCGGTATGATGACGCGTGCGAGTGATGTCACGCATTGTAGAGGACATTTTGTTCCAGCACCGTTCCCAGCTATAAGTCGTCTGTGTTGCTGAATCTTTTGCAATTTGTTCAATGAATAATGGAGACGTCAAAGAAGAAAGCTGTAGGTGGGAAGCGGTGTATTGCGGCCGCCTTCAGCAACAAAAACACAGCCGATGTTTCTTTGTTTACATTCCCGAAAGATGACGGTGAAGCTTTACTATGGAACAGAGCGGTCAAGCGAACACGGTTGGATTGGACCACACACACAAAGTAGAGTGTATTATGCAGCGATCGTTTCGAAAGATCGTGTTTCGAAGAGGGTCCTTTGCGAATGTCAGAGATGGGCATCGCCACCACCCGTTGACTGGTGCTGAAAAAGAAGCGGGGCCGACCTTCAGGTTGTACAGGTACGACCATATAATCTCACTAAAACACTAGTAACATAATAAGCAGATAAGGGATTTTCCAGAATTATCCTAGTAAATGTGTCTAATAACATCTGAATCGCTCTCACTGTATAGTCTTTTTTTTTTTCCTAGTCCTTCACTCTCACTTTCCTCATCCACGCATCTTTCATCCTCGCTCAAATTAATGGGGAAATTGTCGCTTCCTCGGTCTGAATCGCTCTCGCTGCTGTCGGTCACCACAGCCGTGGCCACACCCCTCCGACTTTCAGGTACGACTATATAATCTCACTAAAACACTAGTAACACAATAAGCAGATAGGGGATTTTCCAGAATTATCCTAGTAAATGTGTCTAATAACATCTGAATCGCTCCCACTGCCCTGTCTTTCTTTTTTTTTCTTTTTTAGTCCTTCACTCTCACTATCCTCATCCACGAATCTTTCATCCTCGCTCAAATTAATGGGGAAATTGTCGCTTTCTCGGTCCGAATCGCTCTCGCTGCTGGTGGCCATGATTGTAAACAATGTTCAGATGTGAGGAGCTCCACAACACATGACGTCACGCGCACATCGTCTGATATTTCCGCTACAGGCAAGACTTTTTTATCAGCACCAAAAGTTGCGAAATTTATCGTCGATGTTCTCTACTAAATCCTTTCAGTAAAAAATATGGCAATATCGCAAAATGATCAAGTATGACACATAGAATGGACCTGCTATTCCCGTTTGAATAAAAACATCTAATTTCAGTAGGCCTTTAATAAGAGCTTGCAATCTTATATGCTCATTAGCTATTTCAAGAGATCATTTTCATCTTGTAAACTGAGCCATACTATAAACAAAGTCCCAACACAGTGGAACCTTAAATCAAAAATAAACAATGGAGAGCACAAAATAATTGTTCCAGTCTTCATTGACTATCACCCTTATAATACCAGGTACGGTCCTAAATGTTCATACTGTAATAATAACAATGAATAATAATGGATCAGATTTTATATCACACTTTTCTATTATTAGATACTCAAAGCGCTCAAAGAGAAGTGGGAACCCATCATTCATTCACACCTGGTGGTGGCAAGCTATATTTGTAGCCCTGCCCTGGGGTAGACTGACGGAAACGAAGCTGCCAGTTTGCGCCTACGGCCCCTCCGACCACCACCTGTCATTCATTCACCGGTGTGAACGGCACCGGGAGCAAGTATGAAGTGTATACTTGCCAACCCTCCCAAATTTTCCGGGAGACTACCAATATCAGTGCCTCTCCCGAAAATTTCCCAGGACAAGCATTCTTCCAAATTTTTCTCGATTTTCAGCCGGACCTGAGTGAGGACAGCTTATCGTCACGTCCGCTATTCCTCCTTATAAACAGCGTGCCGGCCCAGTCACGTTATAACATCTGCGGCTTTCGGAGCTCAATGCGCAACTGCACACACAACAAGAAAGGGACTATTATATATGTCTCCGTTATCTATAGGTGTATCTATAACCCATAAAGTAGGCAGGCATGGAGCTATTTCTCAGCTTGTGTCTATTCCAGCCGGCACGTTAATACTATGCCACACAACATCCAGATTCCCATCATGCATTGCTTCGAAACTACGGCAAGTAGTAATGTCCAAAAACATAACAGGGAGGTAGCAGAAGAACGAAGAAGAGACAGTCATGGCGACGACGAGTAAGAAGAAGAAGTACGCTTGAAAGTGTCCTGCAAATTACATTTCACAGATGCTGCCCATACCTATGCTCCTTCGAAGGCTTTGCTACTGGCTGCAAAACATTTCACTTTCAAATACAACAATGAGTAGAGAGTAGTGTTATGTGTGTGTATATGTGTAAATAAATGAACACTGAAATTCAAGTATTTATTTTATATGTATATATATATATATATTATATACACACATACATATATATACATACATACACATATACATATATATACATACATATATACACATATACATATATATATACACACACATACATATATATATATATATACATATATATACACATATACACATATATATACATATATACATACACACACCCACATATATATACATATATACATACACACACCCACATATATATACATACACACACACACATATACATATATATATACATACATACACATACATATATATATATATACACATACATACATATATATACATACACATATATATATATATATATATATATATATATATATATATATATATATATATATATATATATATATATACATATACATACATACACATACATATATATATATACACATACATACATATATACATATATATACATACATATATATATATACACATATACATACACATATACAGTACATACATATATAGTACATACACACATATATATATATACATACACACACACACACACACACACACACACACACACATATATATATATATATATATATATATATATATATATATATATATATATATATATATATATATATATATATATATATATATATATATATGTATATATATATATATGAAATACTGGAATTTCAGTGAATTCTAGCTGTAAATATACAGAGACAGAACTAAATTTGGCTCAATTTGAGAAGAGATGCCCGGACACTGTACCCTTGTACAGTGTCCCAGCACGCTCTGGTGAAATATTGTGAAGTGAATTATATTTATATAGCGCTTTTTCTCTAGTGACTTTACATAGTGAAACCCAATATCTAAGTTACATTTAAACCAGTGTGGGTGGCACTGGAAGCATGTAGGTAAAGTGTCTTGCCCTGCAATGACTAGGATGGCGGAAGCGGGGATCGAACCTGCAACCCTCTAGTTGCTGGCACGGCCACTCTACCAACCGAGTTATACCGCCCCTTGTTGTACGCCTCATTTATTTAGACTTTCTCTGACCACATGGCAACAGCTGCTTCTAAGGGACGGGGGTCGTAAACAGTTCAAATAACCAACGCCTGGAGGGGAGTCTGGTCCTGCTTCATCTTCGCTTTTGTAGTTCTTGGGTCAGACAATTTCTTTCTGTTGATTACGTTACATGAAAGAAACAGAACACCTTCATTTTGCTTCCCCCCCAACACAGTGGAGTTTTACAAGCTTTCTTCTTGGTAGATTCAATGACAGCTTTTAGTCTTCTCGCTTGGAATGCATTTCAAAACCAAGTTTTTGTGTTAACTTAGATAAAATAATTCTAACAATTACTGTATTCAATTAAAAAACGTGATTGATAATTGCATGTTGATATAATATGGCTAGCTAGCATAAATGGAAACATGAAAACAAGAGACAATAACGTCCTTCCCGATTAGGACGCGTCAAATAAACTTATATAACCAAAATTATTGTCTGAGCAAGGAAATTGTTCAATATTTGATCTACAAATTTCTACAATAGACTCCAAGATGAAAGTGTCTGTGGTGCGTTCAAGGACCGCTCAACAAAGAAGAAAGTCCCAACGCCCGCCAGAAATAAAAACTAATAGATTTTATTTGATGCACACTTTTCATTTCAATACATCTTAAAGTGCTACAGTAGACACTAATAATGATAAAGAAGTATATGCTATGGTTACCTTCACACTTTTTTCTGCCACGTTACAGGACTCTTTCCGCAGGTGCCATCACAAATAAAAAAGAAAAACACTCTCAGCGAAAACTTTTGAGGCACATTTTCCTTGAAAAGTGGAGGCTGAGAGAAAATTCAAGAGTAAAGAATTTCTGACAGTAAAATGTTTGGACATTTCCACCAAGAGTTTAGGGAGGAAGGCACAATAAGTAAGCTTGGTGACCCACCTCTGGGGTTCTGGTCCTGGCTGGTCCTTCTGAACGCATTATGGCGTCCCTTCGGAGGAGTCCGTCTCAGGAAGGTCTTGAAATCATCTCAATACATCCCCTCTCTTCTCCATGAAGTCCAGTATTATCTGAGCTGTGCTGACTAGAAGGCAGATCCACTTTGCAACTCTCTCACAAATACAGCCCCCCCCCCCCCCTTCCAACCCCCACCATGGCCCCCCATAAACACATCCAACTCATTCCACCCACCCGACTGTACAATGGCAGCATTGTTGTGACGGTCTGTCACATTCACGTCTCTTTGTTGGTATTTATTTCCGCGCTCTTATTTTGGTTGCATTTCCTGCTTGTCTCCCTGAGTGCTGTTGTCAATCAGCTGGCTGCTATTTATGCCTGCCTCGCCCTCCAGTCAGGGCTCGATGATTGGTATCCAGGTCTCCTGTTTTCCTAGTTCCTGTCTCCTGTTATCATATTAAAAGCCTACTGAAATGAGATTTTCTTATTTAAACGGGGATAGCAGGTCCATTCTATGTATCATACTTGATCATTTCGCGATATTGCCATATTTTTGCTGAAAAGATTTAGTAGAGAACATCCACGATAAATTTCGCAACTTTTGGTCGCTAATAAAAAAGCCTTGCCTATACCGGAAGTAGCAGACGATGTGTGTGTGACATCACAGGTTGTGGAGCTCCTCACATCTGAACATTGTTTACAATCATGGCCACCAGCAGCGAGAGCGATTCGGACCGAGAAAGCGACGATTTCCCCATTAATTTGAGCGAGGATGAAAGATTTGTGGATGAGGATATTGAGAGTGAAGGACTAAAAAAGAAAAAAAAAAAAAAACAGGGCAGTGGGAGCGATTCAGATGTTATTGGACACATTTACTAGGATAATTCTGGAAAATCCCTTATCTGCTTATTGTGTTACTAGTGTTTTAGTGAGATTATATAGTCGTACCTGAAAGTTTGAGGGGTGTGGTGACCGCCAGTGTCTCTGACAGAAGCCACGCTTCTCGGCGAGGCGAAGGCAGTTGTTGGGGCCGGGCTGAGCTTTTTTTCCCCATCTTCCACGGTGGAAGCATCCCACGTTCGGAGGAGGCAAGAGAGTCGCAGCTGCCTCTTTGACAGCTGCACGAGGAACGACGCAAGCTCCGCTCATGTCTACGGTAAGAGACGACTTATTACCACAATTTTCTCACCGAAACCTGCCGGTTGACATGTGGTAGAGAACCATGTTCGCTTGACCGCTCTGTTGCATAGTAAAGCTTCCCCTTTGGGAATGTAAACAAGGAAACACCGGCTGTGTTTGTGTTGCTAAAGGCAGCTGCAATACACCGCTTCCCACTTACATCTTTCTTCTTTGACGTCTCCATTATTAATTGAACAAATTGCAAAAGATTTAGCAACACAGGTGTCCAGAATATTGTGTAATTATGCAATTAAAGCAGACGACTTATAGTAGGGATCGGACTGGAACAAAATGTCCACTACAATCCGCGACGTTTTCAACAGGATACTTCGCGCAAAATTTAAAATTGCAATTTAGTAAACTAAAAAGGCCGTACTGGCATGTGTATCAATGTTAATATTTCATCATTGATATATAAACCATCAGACTGTGTGGTCAGTAGTAGTGGGTTTCAGTAGGCCTTTAAAGTCATAGTTTTCCTGCGCTACGCCTGCCATCTCTGCATCTTGGGGTTCACCACCAACAAACTACGATAAATAAATAGATCCACTATGGACTGGACTCTCACAATATTATGCTAGATCAACTCGACGTCCATTGCATCGGTCGCCCAGGGAGGGGTCCCCACATCTGTAGTCCCCTCCAAGGTTTCTCATTGTCCCATTGGGTTGAGTATTTCCTTAGCCTGATGTGAGATCTGAGCAGAGGATGTCGTTGTGGCTTGTGCAGCCCTTTGGGACACTCCGGATTTAGGGCTTTATAAGTAAACATTGATTGATCGATTAAATACGAACCCCGCAGAGAGTTGGTGAGCTGTTTGGAAAAAACAAATGGCTGCTCGGGAGAAAGCTGCCAACGAGAAGTGTGCCCACATGGTGTCCTTGATGGACAAGCTCTGTGGCTGGAGTGCGGAACGGACTGGTTCCTCCGCTCCCTCCCACCCAACCCTGTTATCTGTTCAAGGGGGCGGCCAGAGTCAGCCGGACCCGAAACCCCACCAGGTCTCTCCCCGCTCACTCAGCCTTTCTTGGGACTTCTGGATTCTGTCCCTAAAAAAGGGAAGTACTGTGACGATCTGTCACATTCACATCGGGTTATGTTTTCTTTGGTTGGTGTTTATTTCAATCAATCAATCAATGTTTACTTATATAGCCCTAAATCACTAGTGTCTCAAAGGGCTGCACAAACCACCACAACATCCTCGGTAGGCCCACATAAGGGCAAGGAAAACTCACACCCAGTGGGACATCGGTGACAATAATGACCCAGTGGGACGTCGGTGACAATGATGACTATGAGAACCTTAGAGAGGAGGAAAGCCATTTCCTTTGGTTCCATTTCCTGCTTACCTCCCTGAGTGTTGTTTCCCCTCAACTGCTGCTAATTGGTAGCCTGGCCATGTCTATTGTCAACCAGCTGGCTGCTATTTATGCCTGCCTTGCCCTCCAGTCAGGGCTCGATGATTGGTATCCCGGTCTCCTGTTTCCCGGTTACTGTCTCCTGTTATCATATTAAAGTCATAGTTTTCCTGCGCTACGCCTGCCATCTCTGCATCTTGGGGTTTGCCACCAACAATCCACGATAAATACGAACCCTGCAACGTGTCGATGGGCTGTTTGGAAGAAAAAAAATGGCTGCTCGGGAGAAAGCCAACAAACGAGAAGTATGCCCACATGGTCTCCTTGATGGACAAGCTCTGTGGCTGGAGTGCGGCACGGACTGGTTCCACCGCTCCCTCCCACCCGTCCCTGTCGTCTGTTCAAGGGGGGCGGCCAGAGTCAGCCGGACCCGAAACCCCACGAGGTCTCTCCCCGCTCCCTCAGCCTTTCTTGAGTCTTCTGGAATCCGTCCCTAAAAAGGGGGGGGTACTGTGACGATCTGTCACATTCACGTCGGGTTATGTTTTCTTTGGTTGGTGTTTATTTCCTATGGTTCCATTTCCTGTTTGTCTCCCTGAGCGCTGTGTTCCCTCACCTACTGCTGATTGGCAGCCTGGCCATACCTGTTGTCAATCAGCTGGCTGCTATTTATGCCTGCCTTGCCCTCCAGTCAGGGCTCAATAATTGGTTTCCTGTTCTATTGGTTCCTGTTTTCTCTGCATTTCCTTTTGACATTAAAGTCATGTTTTCCTGCGCCACGCCTGCCATCTCTGCATCTTGGGGTTCACCACCAGCAATTTATGACAATTGCCATGTCAATCAGATCAGGCGTATTTGGCACAAGCCACATGCAAACCCAGAAGGGACATCAACAAAATGGAGACAAAATGGCGTCACATTACGCACCTTGCATCATGGTCGTGTGCAGCGGTGAAGAAAGGCCACAACACCGTACCCAAAGGTGGTGTCTAACACTTTACACCCGCACTAGCCAAACAACACATCGCGCATTGTATTCTTATGTTTGTATCAACAATAAAGAAAAATATAACCAACATAATAAATGTCAAAATTAACGCCACAATAACGCCGTAACTATATAATAACCACACACACACACGTGTCCCTTTTGACCCTTGGAGCAGCTCCGAAGTGAGGGGGAACTTAGCAGAGTTCACTTGTTACTGATGAGCCAAAAGCAGGAAAATAGCGAGCAGAAATGGAAAGAGAAAAGTCTAACTTATGAAAATAGCACATTTAAAGTTGTTCTCCCGATAAGAAAGGACTATGTTACTCCATGGGACGACGTCACTGTAGCCAAAACGCCTGCTGTGCCCGTCGGTCAGAGGTGGGAGGAGCTTACTTCCTTCCTTACAGTTAAGTTGCCGTGATAAGATGAAATGTAGACTGTGACTGCTTCAATTAGTTAGATGGCATAAAAGCTCAACAGAAATGAAACACGTAAGTCCAAAGGGGACTGATTGATTGATTGATTGATTTATACTTTTATTAGTAGATTGCACAGTTCAGTACATATTCCGTACAATTGACCACTAAATGGTAACACCCGAATACGTTTTTCAACTTGTTTAAGTCGGGGTCCACGTTAATCAATTCATGGACTTTTTTTGTTCTCAGAACAAGTCAAGACACCTTCTCAAACCAATCACTTTGCTGGCTTCAAAATAAAAGCGCTACTCTATATATCCCAGCGTTTCTCAAAGTGTGGGGCGGGCCCCACCTGTGGGGAATAGAGACATGACAGGTGGGGCGCGAGGAACGGGAGGGAATTTCACTTAAAAAAAATGTTTTTATTATTCAATGACCAAGAACAACGCGGAGTTGGAATATAATTACAACACTTTATGTACATATTTATATCATATTTATATAATATGTAACTACAAGCTCCATTCACAGACAGAGTCCCATTGCTTTTATGAGTGATCAAACGAGTCAAGAGCCGATTTTTTTATTTATTTTTTAATTGTGGCGGCCGTAATTTTTCCGTGGCGAGCCGCCACAAATAAATGAATGTGTGGGAAACCCTGACTTGAATGTTACTTGATGTTCAATAAATTTGAAAATGTTAAGCTTGGCATTAGCGTTCTGTTGTGGCGATGGGGGCAGGTGGGGCTTGAAAACTCCCCCTTGTCCAAAGTGGGGGATGACAAAAAAAAGTTTGAGAACCACTGATATATCCGGTTCAATTAAATCAACACAATAAAATCTTGCCTTGTCAAAGATGTTAATAATGTTATTATGTGATGGCAGTGCATCGGTTGAGGAATATGGGGGCTGAATAATGTACAAATGATTGTATAACATATTCCGTTGGGTGCCCAATTACAGAGTGATTAGCAGGCTGAATATTACATTTGATTCATGAATAGAAAATGACACATTGTCATGCAGAGGTATGAAGAACATTAACTTGTCAGAATATCAAGAGCATTTATTCAGGTAGAAATATCACAGATTATAGTCGCAAAGATCTTTGACAATCAAAGCATGATCCTGACAAGCCAGATTGAGACATTCGGTCTTATCCGTGCATGAAACAGCTATCTAAACATGGAAGTGTAGCTCCTCCTCTGAATGCCAGTGCTCCTAAAGCAGGAATACAAATTGGGTATTTCAACAAAATCTGGCAAGATAATCCAGGAATTGTTTTGTTATTGTCATTAAAAATGTAGACAAGGTCATTTTTTGTGTTGAACTATTTAAAAAATAAAGCACATTTCATTTAAGCAAATTATAATAATAATTCTTGAAAATGATCGGTTTATTAATGATGAAAAACGATGTACATCTGCAACATTGCCATGAATTTCGAGTTAACTGTAAACAAAGTGATGAAATATTTCAATGGTTTGAATGATCATTAATGATGTATAAATGTACATTAGCCTTTACTCTAACCCTGGATGCTGACTTCAAATATGCTACAGGAGGTTTTAAGCTCATCAGTGCAAGGACCACAAATGTCACTTCAAAATGAACATTAGTACTTTACAGAAAACGCTGACCAAGTTTTGAAAGAATGAATGATGCATATTCAAATAAAATGTTTAAAAATGTGTAACATTTTGACATTGTGTCAAAATATGAGTCTTTTTTTTTAAATTATGCAAACAAGTATTTTAAGTGCAACTCATGTGATTATAAAAATCAAATCTTTGACACCAGTAAAACAAACATATTAATCTATTTAAAAATATATTCATTAATTTTTATGACCATTACTAATATCATGACAAATTTGATCACTTCCATCAACATATGGCGACCCCCCGGCCAGAGGTCCAGGGCACAGATAGCAGGCCTATCCGAATTTTTGCGGGAATTTTCTCGTTATATTTAATTTATCCATTAACAGATTTACACCACACACAAAAATAACCCCCTTTATACATCAATTGTATTTTTATTGAGGCTTTTAATATTATATGTGTTTATATATTAACAACATCACTGAAAAATACAACGGCTATTATTCCATTTATTTTAATTATATTTTTATATAGTTATTATATGCATGTATATGTTAACAGCTTTATACCATCGAGAAGTACAAGCACCATAATATATATATTATTATCATTACTATAATTATCGTTATTGATGTCATTATTTATTTTCAACTATAACGTATTCTTTATTTGGATAAATTAATGTTAAAAAAAGCTGATTCAAGTGAATTAAATTTCTAAAAGCTAAACTCTGACCTGAAGAAGATATTTTTGTTTGAATGCATGAGAATGTGTGCAGTGGGGGGGGAGGAGAATGTGTGCTGTCATCACAATCAACACAAAGGGAAAGCTGAATCAGGACCAGTCTGGTGCTTCCACACACGCACATTCTCACACACACCTAGTCACAGGTCACTGACCCGACATGTCTTATGCTTTGTATTTGGCTTTTCTGCAACTCTCACCTTAAGCAATGTCACCAAGAGATAAGGAGCAGCTGGTTTGATCAAATCTTACCCTTACTTAGGATTTGATGAATAATGTCAATAAGTAGATGAACCATCTGTGGGTGTGAAGTGAACACTAGAAAGGTTGTATATACTGTATAGAGTAGGCTAACCCATGTGGTTCCTGTGGATGTGAACACATGTTGTAGTGACTGAAAAAGACAAAAGTAATGTGTAAATAATGTCAATAAGTAGATGAACCATCTGTGGATGTGAGGTGAACACTAGTTAGGTTGTAAATACTGTATAGAGTGGGCTAACCCATGTGGTTCCTGTGGATGTGAACACAAGTAGTAGTGACTGAAAAAGACAAAAGTAATGTGTAAATAATGTCAATAAGTAGATGAACCATCTGTGGCTGTGAAGTGAACACTAGTAAGGTTGTATATACTGTATAGAGTAGGCTAACCCATGTGGTTCCTGTGGATGTGAACACATGTTGTAGTGACTGAAAAAGACAAAAGTAATGTGTAAATAATGTCAATAAGTAGATGGACCATCTGTGGCTGTGAAGTGAACATTAGTTAGGTTGTAAATACTGTATAGAGTAGGCTAACCCATGTGGTTCCTGTGGATGTGAACACAAGTTGTAGTGACTAAATAACAGTGACTGAAACAGACAAAAGTAATGTGTAAATAATGTCAATAAGTAGATGAACCATCTGTGGCTGTATAAGTGAACATTAGTAAGGTTGTAAATACTGTATAGAGTGGGCTAACTCATGTGGTTCCTGTGGATATGAACACAAGTTGTAGTGACTAAATAACATAGTGACTGAAACAGACAAAAGTAATGTGTAAATAATGTCAATAAGTAGATGAACCATCTGTGGATGTGAGGTGAACACTAGTTAGGTTGTAAATACTGTAGAGTGGGCTAACCCATGTGGTTCCTGTGAATGTGAACACAAGTAGTAGTGACCAAATAACAGTGACTGAAACAGACAAAAGTAATGTGTAAATAATGTCAATAAGTAGATGAACCATCTGTGGCTGTATAAGTGAACATTAGTTAGGTTGTAAATACTGTATACATTAGGCTAACCCATGTGGTTCCTGTGGATGTGAACACATGTTGTAGTGACTAAATAACATGGTGACTGAAACAGACAAAAGTAATGTATAAATAATATCAATAAGTAGATGAACCATCTGTGGCTGTATAAGTGAACATCAGTAAGGTTGTAAATACTGTATAGAGTAGGCTAACCCATGTGGTTCCTGTGGATGTGAACACATGTAGTGACTGAAAAAGACAAAAGTAATGTGTAAATAATGTCAATAAGTAGATGAACCATCTGTGGCTGTATAAGTGAACATTAGTAAGGTTGTATATACTGTATAGAGTAGGCTAACCCATGTGGTTCCTGTGGTTGTGAACACAAGTAGTAGTGACTAAATAACATGGTGACTGAAACAGAAAAAAGTAATGTGTAAATAATGTCAATAAGTAGATGAACCATCTGTGGATGTGAGGTGAACACTAGTTAGGTTGTAAATACTGTATAGAGTGGGCTAACCCATGTGGTTCCTGTGGATGTGAACACAATTTGTAGTGACTAAATAACTGACTGAAACAGACAAAAGTAATGTGTAAATAATGTCAATAAGTAGATGAACCATCTCTGGCTGTAAAGTAAACACTAGTAAGGTTGTAAATACTGTATAGAGTAGGCTAACCCATGTGGTTCCTGTGGATGTGAACACAAATTGTAATTACTGTAGTGACGAAATAACTTAACTGAAACAGACTTAGTGATTCATTTAGGTGAATGGGTTATGTATTAATCTCAACTCGGTCCTTTATTTTTAGATGCTTTAAACACTAAAACCTCTTAAAATGCTGCTTTTTTTGTGCTAAGTTTTGCATGTTGAATTGCTGAACCAGAGGCACCAAACTCCAGGCTAAAAGACGATGTGTGGAAACTATTTCTTCAGAGCGATGATTGCTAGACCTCCAGTGTGCTTTGTGCGTCCTTTTTTGCAGCCATCTAGTCCTACTTCCTGACCCCAGTCCTGCAAGTCTCATGTTGCTTTATAGAGTGAATCATTACAGTTGGCCTACAAGGCAAAGTGTCTTTAGGAGCTGAGGTCTAATACCAGCTGACTGGTGGACGGATGATGGGTGGATGGATGAGGGAAGCCATGCATGCACAGATGGATGATGGATGGGTGGATCAATGCAAGAATCGATGCATGCATTGATCAGCTTGGCTTCCCCTGCACGTGAATAATGAGTTGGTGTGCTCACATTCAGCGGGTGTAGGTATGACATCATCAAGTCATTATACGAAACTGAAACTTTCCTCACTGGGTGCCTCATATTTCCGCTCTCTGTGCTAGTGTAGCTTTCATTTGTGGATGCATGCTAGTCCTTCCAAGCCTTGACTGCTACGTGCTCGTGGATGGATGGATAGATGGCTTTGTTTATTTTTGTTTTGTTTTTCAACAATTGTGCCATTTGCGTTCCAGCCATGCATAGCGTTTCTACTCACATGGATTCTACATTTATCACTCCAAGCAACGTACAATACAACTAAAGCACTTCTTACTTACTAAAGAGCGTTTTCATGCATATTTATACGTGCTATCTTAATGTAATGACACTAGCATCGTTAGCATTAGCTAATTGGTACTTTGACTTTAATACGCTAAAATGTTTATCAGTGTCTGGGTTTGTATTTATAACTTACAATGGCATTCTTTTTTTATTGTTTCAGTTTTGTAAATTGATGGCTATGTCTGTTTCCCCGCCAAGTGTTTGAGTTTGTGCAGTGTGCAACTGGATGTTACGTGCAACAAAAGGTATCGAAATTTGGTACCGTTTTGTTTGATGTGACTCTGTACCCGGTAGTACCAACACAAAACCTACAAAAATTCGGGACTCGTCTTCACCCTCTAGATACTAGCTGTTTTATTCACGGCATTACAGCTACTCTAAGTGCAAACTGCTAGCCTCAAACACGTACACACAATGTTGTAACAATGACGTGCCATGAATTGATTAACGTGGACTTAAACAAGTTGAAAAACTTATTTGGGTGTTACCATTTAGTGGTCAAGTGTACGGAATATGTACTGAACTGTGCAATCTACTAATAAAAGTATCAATCAAAGCCACAACCCGTACGTAATCACACCATAAAAAGAACAACACAGCTCCATTTCAAAAAGAGAGGTAAAACAAAAGTAGTGAACATAGAGTAAACAGTGGAAGTATACTGCTTACTCAGCACCTGCAGTGAGCGAACTTGTCCAAAAGATGGAGTCATAGCACAAATAATAACACACCTTTGTGTTTATGTTAGGTTCTTCGCATGTCAAACTTCCCGATTTAAGGTGTGAATAATAAAATGCATGTCATAATCGAAAACATTTTTTAAGGGTCCATGTACACTGGAACATTGTAATCTGAATGATGATCAGATTAAATACATGTTGTCCACGTACACGTGGCTACTAAGTGACATAACAGCTCTGGAAACACTTTTTGTACATCCTGAAACATTTCTGAAAGTTATTACTATGAAGGAAAATGTTGACTAGACATTTAAAAACCGTTTTATTCGAAGGAATGAATCAACTTGACCTTGAAATGAGAACAACTTCGACATGAAAACTTCCACTGACATCACATTTGTTTATTCAAACTTCATTAGTTCAGGTAAGGCAATTAAGAACAAATCCTTGTTTACAATAAACGAGGCAGCAGAGTCAAAAACAAGCAGAAGCTGAGATGGATGACATTGTAGATCAAACCAGTCTTTTCCCTTTTGAAAGGAAGATATTCTGAGTTTTTAATGTTTGTTGCCAAGTTTTCCAATCCTTCCGTCTTCGACAATGTCAAAGTTACTACAGACATCAAAACTATGACATGTGGAGTTATGCACTTAAAAAAAAGGTGAAATAACTGAAAACATGTTTTATTTTCTAGTTTCTTCAAAATAGCCACCCCTTGCTCGGATTACTGCGTTGCATTCTCTCCATGAGCTTCAAGACTTAAACAAGTTGAAAAACTTATACGGGTGTTACCATTTAGTGGTCAATTGTACGGAATATGTACTGAACTGTGCTATCTACTAATAAAAGTATCAATCAATCAATCAATTAAAGCTCATGGAGAGAATGCCAAGAGTGTGCAGAGCAGTAATGGAAGCAAAGGGTGGCTATTTTGAAGAAACTAGAAAATGTGATTGGTTATTTCACCTTTTTTTGTTAAGTACATAACCCCAGATGTGTTCATCGTTTTGATGTGATAATCTATAGTGTAAATAGTCAGGAAAATAAACATTGAATTAGAAGAAGGTGCGTACAAACCTTTGGCCTGTAATGTACATTATTTTGAAAAGCATGTTGTGTGGTTAATTAGTCCGGCATCAGGAAGTGCCTAAGGTCTTATTTCCATACGGCCTGATTTCAAAGCCTCGTGACAAACAATCAATTTACTCTTTCGACTGTTGTGCTCCCACAGGAAGACTTGTTGGGAGTGGAAACACAACTGTGGTGGTGAAAAGTACTAGTCTGGTTAGGAGCTAAAAAAAAATGAATGAGAAGTACTAGTCTGGTTAGGAGCAAGACGACAATGAATGCAAAGTACTGATCTGGTTAAGAGCAAAAAGACAAGGAATGAGAAGTATTAGTCTGGTTAAGAGCAAGATGACAATGAATGAGAAGCACTAGTCTGGGTAGGAGCAAGAAGACAATGAATGAGAAGTACTAGTCTGGTTAAGAGAAAGAAGACAATGAATGAGAAGTACTAGTCTGGGTGGGAGCAAGAAGACAATGAATGAGAAGTAAGAGTCCGGTTAGGAGCAAGAAGACAATGAATGAGAATCACTAGTCTGGTTAAGAGCAAGAAGACAAACAATGAGAAGTACTAGTCTGGTTAAGAGCAAGGAGACAATGAATGAGAAGTACTAGTCTGGTTAGGAGCAAGATGACAATGAATGAGAAGTACTAGTCTGGTTAAGAGCAAGAAGACAATGAATGAGAAGTACTAGTCTGGTTAGGAGAAAGAAGACAATGAATGAGAAGTACTAGTCTGGTAAAGAGCAAGAAGACAATGAAGGAGAATTACTAGTCTGGTTAGGAGAAAGAAGACCATGAATGAGAAGTACTATTCCGGTTAAGAGGAAAAAGAAAAAGAATGAGAAGTAATAGTCTGGTTAGGAGAAAGAAGACAATGAATGAGAAGTACTATTCCGGTTAAGAGGAAAAAGACAAAGAATGAGAAGTAATAGTCTGGTTAGGAGAAAGAAGACAATGAATGAGAAGTACTAGTCTGGTTAAGAGCAAGACGACAATCAATGAGAAGTACTAGTCTGGTTAGGAGCAAGATGACAATGAATGAGAAGTACTAGTCTGGTTAGGAGAAAGAAGACCATGAATGAGAAGTACTAGTCTGTTTAAGAGCAAGATGACAATGAATGAGAAGTACTAGTCTGGTAAAGAGCAAGAAGACAATGAAGGAGAAGTACTAGTCTGGTTAGGGGCAAGATGACAATGAATGAGAAGTACTATTCCGGTTAAGAGGAAATAGACAAAGAATAAGAAGTAATAGTCCGGTTAGGAGAGAGAAGACATTGAATGAGAAGTACTAGTCAGGTTAGGAGCAAGAAGACAATGAATGAGAAGTACTAGTCCGGTTAAGAGGAAATAGACAAAGAATAAGAAGTAATAGTCCGGTTAGGAGCAAGAAGACAATGAATGAGAAGTACTAGTCTGGTTAAGAGCAAGAAGACAATGAATGAGAAGTACTAGTCTGGTTAGGAAAAAAAAGACAATGAATGAGAAGTACTAGTCTGGTTAATCAATCAATCAATCAATGTTTATTTATATAGCCCCAAATCACAAATGTCTCAAAGGACTGCACAAATCATTACGACTACAACATCCTCGGAAGAACCCACAAAAGGGCAAGGAAAACTCACACCCAGGGGGTTAAGAGCAAAAGACAATGAAGGAGAAGTACTAGTCTGGTTAAGAGCAAGAAGACAATGAATGAGAAGTACTAGCGTGGTTAGGAGAAAAAAGACAATGAATGAGAAGTACTAGTCTGGTTAAAAGCAAAATGACAATGAATGAGAAGTACTAGTGTGGTTAGGAGTAAGAAGACAATGAATGACAAGTAACATCTGTTAGGAGGTAAAAGACAATAAATGAGAAGTACTAGGCTAGTTAAGTGCAAGAAAACAATGAATGACAAGTACTAGTCTGGTTAAGAGGAAGAACACAGTGAATGAGAAGTAATAGTCCGGTTAGGAGCAAGAAGACAATGAATGAGAAGTCCTAGTCTGGTTAGGAACAAGAAGACAATGAATAAGAAGTACTAGTGTGGTTAGGAGAAAAAAGACAATGAATAAGAAGTACTAGTCTGGTGAAGAGCAAGATGGCAATGAAGCAGACATCCAGTGATGGTGGACAGAGTCAGCTGATGGATGAAAAACAATGATGTCTTCATCTGAGAGGCAAAGACTTCATTAGCATAGAACAAAGTAACCAAGACTTGACTATGGTTAGACACTAGTCCCCAGCGGGACCCTCACGCCAAGTCTTGACTTGTTAGCAACAAATCCACAAGGAACCTTCACCACAGTCCCTACATGGACCAAAGTCTTGGCTTGTTAGCAACAAATCCACACGGGTCCTGCTCCCCGGTCCCTAAGTGGACCAAAGTCTTGACTTGTTAGCAACGAATCCACAAGGATCCTGCTCCCCGGTGCCTAAGTAGAGCAAAGTCTTGACTTATTAGGAACAAATCCACAAGGATCCTGCTCTCCGGTCCCTAAGTGTACCAAAGTCTTGACTTGTTAGCAACAAATCCATACAAATCGTGCTCCCTAGTCCATAAGTGGACCATAGTCTGGACCTGTTAGGAACAAATCCACACGGATCCTGCACCACGGTCCCTAACTGGACCAGCGTTAGCATTCTGGCAGCCTTTCAGACAAGACTGCAGCAACTCCTGGCAGCCCAGCAGAACCACAGGAGGAACACAGAGAGGAGAGGAGGTAGGAGAGGTGCTGGGAGACAGGAAGTGGAGGAAGACAAACATGCAGATGATGAAGATAATGGACTACCTTACTATTGACTCTGGCTTTCCTGGCTTCTGGACTTTTCTCTGACGTTTGTCTTCTGCCCAGAGCGGAACCCATTTCACACGTGGACACACTCTCCGTCACACACACACACTCCGTCACACACTCCTTCACACACACAAACACTCCCAAAGCCAAAACATCATCCACATGAGCAGGTCCGCCCTCTTCCTCCTCCTCCTTCTTCTTCAGACATGTTCCTCATCCCTTCTCTCTCTCCCTTGTCAAAGTAGCACATGGACATTCACACACACATGCACACACACACACACACACACACACACACACACACACACACCCCGGGACAGGCGCATGCGCCGCACAGGCGAGGCGTAGAGAGGGTGATGGGGGAGTGTGCAGATTGTGCAGGATGCTGGAGAGAAGTGAGGGAGGGAGGAGAGGAGCAGAGTGAGCGAGTGCAGGAGAAGAAGGCGGGAAACATGAAGGAGGAGATGAATGAGAGGATGAATGAGGAGAAGATGCATGAGAAGATGAAGGAGGAGAAGATGAATGAGGAGAAGATGCATGAGAAGATGAAAGAGAAGATGCATGAGAAGATGAACGAGAAGTTGGGGAGTAGGAGAAGATGCATGAGAAGATTAAGGAGAAGAAGATGCATGTGAAGATGAAGGAACAGAAAATGCATGAGAAGATGAAGGAGGTGACAATGCATGAGAAGGAAGACAAGATGCATGAGGAGATGGAGGAAGAGGGAATTAAGGAGGAGAAGATGCATGAGAAGAAGTGGAGGAGAAGATGCATTAGAAGATGGAGGAGAAGACGCAGAGGAGGAGAAGATGCATGAGAAGATGAAGAGGGAGAAGATGCAAGAGAAGATGAAAGATGCATGAGAAGATGTAGGGGGAGAAGATGCATGAGAAGATGAAAAAGATGCATGAGAAGATGAAAGAGGATAAGATGAATGAGAAGATGTGAAGGTGGAGAAGATGTACGAGAAGATGGGGAGGAAATGATGCACGAGAAGATGGAGGAGAAGATGCATGAGAAGATGGAGGGGAAGATCAATGAGAAGATGGAAAAAAGAGAAGATGAAGGAGGAGAAAATGCGTGAGAAGATGGAGGTGATGATGCATGAGGAGGTGAAAAGGAGAAGATCCATGAGAAGAAAATGTCTGAGAAGATGGAGGAGAAAATGAATGAGAAGATGAGGAGTAGAAGATGCAAGAGAAGATGAAGAGAATATGCATGAGAAGATGAAGGAGGATAAATGCATGAGAAGATGAGGATGAGAAGATGCATGTGAAGATGGAGAAGATGCATGAGAAGATGAAGGAGAATATTTATGAGAAGATGAAGGAGAAGATACATGAGAAGATGGAGGGGGAGATGAATGAGAAGATGAAATAGGAAAAGATGCAAGAGAAGATGAAGAGAATATGCATGAGAAGATGGAGGAAAAATGCATGAGAAGATGCATGTGAAGATGGAGAAGATGCATGAGAAGATGAAGGAGAATATTTATGAGAAGATGGAGGGGGAGATGAATGAGAAGATGAAATAGGAAAAGATGCATGAGAAGATAAAGAAAGAGATGTATGAGAAGATAAAGGAAGAGAAGATGCATGAGAAGATGAAGAAGATGCATGAGAAAATGGAGGAGAAGATGCAGGAGGAGATGTTAGAGGAGAAAATGCATGAGAAGATGAAATAGGAAAAGATGCATGAGAAGATAAAGGAGGAGATGTATGAGAAGATGAAGGAAGAGAAGATGCATGAGAAAATGGAGGAGAAGATGCAGGAGGAGATGTTAGAAGAGAAAATGCATGAGAAGATAAAGGAGGAGATGTATGAGAAGATGAAGGAAGAGAAGATGCATGAGAAAATGGAGGAGAAGATGCAGGAGGAGATGTTAGAGGAGAAAATGCATGAGAAGATAAAGGAGGAGATGTATGAGAAGATGAAGGAAGAGAAGATGCATGAGAAAATGGAGGAGAAGATGCAGGAGGAGATGTTAGAGGAGAAAATGCATGAGAAGATGAAATAGGAAAAGATGCATGAGAAGATGAAGGAGGAGAAGATGCATGAAAAGGTGAAATAGGAGAAGATGAAGGAGGATATTAAGGAGGAGAAGATGCATGAGAAGATGAAAGAGGAGAAGATGCATGAGAAGGTGGAGGAGAAGATTAAGGAGGAGATGATGCATGAGAAGATAAAGGAGGAGAAGATGCATGAGAAGATGAAAGGAGAAGATGCATGAGAAGATGAAGGAGGAGAAGATGCATGAGAAGATGATGCATGAAAAGGTGAAATAGGAGAAGATGAAGGAGGAGATTAAGGAGAAGATGCATGAGAAGATGAAAGGAGAAGATGCATGAGAAGGTGAAGGAGGAGAAGATTAAGGAGGAGATGAAGGAGGATAAGATGCATGAGAAGATGAAGGAGGAGAAGATGCATGAGAAGATGAAAGAGGAGAAGATGCATGAGAAGGCGAAAAAGAAGATTAAGGAGGAGATGAAGGAGAATAAGATGCATGAGAAGATGAAGGAGGGGAAGGTGCATGAGAAGGCGAAAAAGAAGATTAAGGAGGAGATGAAGGAGAATAAGATGCATGAGAAGATGAAGGAGGGGAAGATGCATGAGAAGATGAAGGAGGAGAAGATGCATGAGAAGGTGTGAAGGAACCTCAGTATGAAAGAAAGTGTTTGACTTCTTGATCATGTGACCATGTTAGCGTGTTAGCTTAAATTGTTAGCAAACATTGTTTGAAATGTGTAAACATACAGTCAGTATTGTGACAAACTGTTGTGTGTTAGACACAATGTCACCACGCACAAACACAATGTCAGCACACACACACTATGTCAGCGCACACACAAACACACACACACCCTCACACTGTCAGCACACACACAAACACCCTTACACACACACGCTATGTCAGCACACGCGCACCCTCACACACACACTATGTTAGCACACACACACACACCCTCTCACACCCACGCACACACAATGTCATTACACACACACACACACACACACAAACACGCACAAAATGTCAGCGCGCGCACACACACACACACACACACACACACAAACACACACACAGACAATAAAGTGTACCGTACATGTAATGATGTGTTTGATGATGCAGGAATTTCCATTGACACAATCAGTTGTTTGTGAGAGTGACGTCTGTGGGAGGAGTCACGTGACTGTGGGAGGAGTCACGTGACTGTGGGAGGAGTCACGTGACTGTGGGAGGAGTCACATGACGTCAACACGTCTATCAGAAAATATCTTATGGAAAACTTACTGTATGTGACTCATGCAAGTAAGAATCAATTACTGCATGCACAGCAAATAACATTAGCACATACTGTACATTATCTTGTTAATATTACATACTCTACATGATTTTATTATTAGCACATACTGTACTTGATCTTGTTCATATTAGCACATACTGTACATGATCTTGTTAATATTAGCACATACTGTACATGATCTTGTTCATATTAGCACATACTGTACATAATCTTATTATTAGCACACTGTACATGATATTGTTAATATTAGCACATACGGTACATAATATTGTTATTAGCACATACTGTACATGATATTGTTAATATTAGCACATACTGTACATAATATTGTTATTAGCACATACTGTACATAATATTGTTCATATTAGCACATACTGTACATGATCTTATTATTACATAGTGTACATTATTAAGTTAATATTAGCACATACTGTACATGATATTATTACATAGTGTACATTATTATGTTAATATTAGCACATACTGTACATGATCTTGTTCATATTAGCACATACTGTACATGATCTTGTTAATATTAGCACATACTGTACATGATCTTGTTCATATTAGCACATACTGTACATAATCTTATTATTAGCACACTGTACATGATATTGTTAATATTAGCACATACGGTACATAATATTGTTATTAGCACATACTGTACATGATATTGTTAATATTAGCACATACTGTACATAATATTGTTATTAGCACATACTGTACATAATATTGTTCATATTAGCACATACTGTACATGATCTTATTATTACATAGTGTACATTATTAAGTTAATATCAGCACATACTGTACATGATATTATTACATAGTGTACATTATTATGTTAATATTAGCACATACTGTACATGATTATGTTAATATTAGCACATACTGTACATGATCATGTTAATATTAGCACGCATACTGTACATTATCTTGTTAATAGCACATACTGTACATGATCTTGTTAATATTACTACATACTGTACATGATCTTGTTAATAGCACATACTGTACATGATCTTGTTAATATTACTACATACTGTACATGATCTTGTTATTAGCATACTGTACATGATCTTGTTATTAGCACATACTGTACATGATCCTGTTCATATTAGCACATACTGTACATGATCATGTTCATATTAGCACATACTGTACATGATCATGTTCATATTAGCACACATACTGTACATGATCATGTTCATATTAGCACATACTGTACATGATCATGTTCATATTAGCACACATACTGTACATGATCATGTTCATATTAGCACACATACTGTACATGATTATGTTAATATTAACACACAAACTGTACATAATCTTGTTAATATTACTACATACTGTACATGATTATGTTAATATTACATACTGTACATGATCTTGTTATTAGCACATACTGTACATGATCATGTTCATATTAGCACATACTGTACATGATCATGTTAGTATTAGCACATACTGTACATGATCATGTTCATATTAGCACACACACTGTACATGCTTATGTTAATATTAGCACACATACTGTACATGATCTTGTTAATATTACTACATACTGTACATGATCTTGTTAATATTACTACATACTGTACATGATTATGTTAATATTTCTACATGCTGTACATGATCTTATTAGCACATACTGTACATGATCATGTTCATATTAGCACATACTGTACATGATCATGTTCATATTAGCACATACTGTACATGATCATGTTCATATTAGCACATACTGTACATGATCATGTTCATATTAGCACATACTGTACATGATCATGTTCATATTAGCACATACTGTACATGATCTTGTTAATATTAGCACATACTGTACATGATCTTGTTAATATTAGCACATACTGTACATGATCTTGTTAATATGAGAACATACTGTACATGATTACGTTAATATTAGCACATACTGTACATGATCATGTTAATATTAGCACATACTGTACATGATCTTGTTAGTATTAGCACATACTGTACATGATTATGTTAATATTAGCACATACTGTACATGATCTTGTGGCAAGACTACTTTCATGAGCATGTTAGCAAACAGTGCATTAATCAAGCCCCACATGACATCACATGACCTTTTACTTCCTCCAACATCCCCTTGACCATATAAGGCAACTACACTGAGGCTTGTGTGCAAGCTTTTCTACACAATTTATACAAACTATATAACTATACTACCTCTGTGGCATCAATACTATGTGTACTGTGAGTGTACTGAATGTGTACTGTGAGTGTACTGAATGTGTACTCTATGTGTACTCTGTGCCCCATGTGTGTACTATATGTGTACTGTGTATGTACTTTTTGTGTACTGTGTGTGTAGTGTAAGTGTACTGTATGTGTACTCTATGTGCACTGTGTGCCCCATGTGTGTACTGTGTGTGTACTGAATGTGTACTGTGTATGTACTGAGTGTGTACTGTATGTGTACTGTGCACCCCATGTGTGTACTATGTGTACTGTGTGTGTACTGTGTGTGTAGTGTACTATGTGTGTAGTGTATGTGTACTGTGTGTGCCCCATAAGTGTACTTATTGTGTACTGTGTGTGTACCATGACTGTACTGAATGTGTACTGTATGTGTACTGAATGTGTACTTAATGTATACTTGTGTGTGCCCCATATGTGTACTGTGTGTGTAGTGTATGTGTACTCATTGTGTACTGAATTTGTACTCAATGTGTACTATGTGTGTACTTAATGTGTACTGTGCGTGTACTTAATGTGTACTCAATGTACACTGTTTGTGTAATGAATGTGTATTTAATGTGTGTGTGTGTTCTGCATGTGTACTTGATGTGTACTGCGTGTGTACTGTGTGCGTACTGTGTGTACCATGAGTGTACTGAGTGTGTACTGCATTTGTAGTGTATGTGTACTCAGTGTACTGTTTGTGTAGTAAACGTGTACTCAATGTGTACTGTGTGTGTAGTGTATATGTACTCAATGTGTACTGTGTGTGTACTGAATTTGTACTCAATGTGTACTCTGTGTGTGTACTGAATGTGTACTTAGTGTGTACTGTGTGTGGGCCTAAAGTGTACTCAATGTACACTGTGTGTGTACTGTATGTGTACTTTATGTGTACTGAATGTGTAGTGAATGTGTACTCAATGTTTACTGTGTGTGCTATGTGTGTACTCAATATGTACTGTGTGTGTACTGAATGTGTACTGTATGGGAATTTAGTGTGTACTGTGTGTGTGCCTAAGGTTTACTCAATGTACACTGTTTGAGTACTGTATTTGTACTGAATGTGTACTTTATATGCACTGTGTGTGTACTGTGTGTGTAGTCAGGGGCATCGAAAAGGGGGGTAAAGGAGACGGATTCTAGGGGCCCATGATGGAAGGGGGGCCCAGAGAGGCCCCTAATGATGATGAAATTATGTGTTCGGGGGCCCTGTAAAGATTATTTTCATGGGGCCCGAAATCCCTAGCAGTGCCCCTGTGTGTAGTGCATGTGTACTTTGTGTGTAGTGTGTGTGTGTACTCAAAGTGTACTGTGTGTGCACCATGTGTGAACTGTATGTGTACCTAAGGTGTACTCAATGCATACTGTCTGTGTACTGTATGTGTACTCGATGTGTACTGTGTGTATACTGAATGTGTACACAATGTGTACTGTGTGTGTACTGTATGTATACTCAATGTGTACTGTGTGTACTCGATGTGTACTGTGTGTGTACTTTGTGTACTGTGTGTGTACTTTATGTGTAATCAATGTGTGTACTGTGTGTGTACTTAATGAGTACTGTATGTGTGATCATTGTGTACATAATGAGTACTCTGTGTACTGTATGTGTACTCAGTGTACTGCATGTGTAATCAATGTGTACTGTATGTGTAATCAATGTGTACTGTGTGTGTACTGTATGTGTACTTAATGAGTAGTGTGTACTGTATGTGTACTCAATGTGTACCGTGTGTGTACGTACTGTATGTGTACTCATTCAATGTCTACTGTGTGTGTATTGTGTGTGTACTGTACATGTACTTTATGTATACTGTACATATACTTCATGTGTACTGTGTGTG
>NC_084613.1:81162806-81202806 GCF_033978795.1 Nerophis ophidion
GAAGTATATATGTAAATTAGTAACATTAATAATAACATGTGATAAATACATGATGTAAGTATATATGTGATTTAGTAACATTCATATTAACATGTAATATTTACTCTGTAAAATTGTGTAGGTGTGCTGTATAGTCAGGAAAAAGGGGTATATAATGAAATGTGCAGTATTTCAAGTATATCATGAGACAAATGCAAAGACAGCAGAAGACAGAATAATCTACATGACAAACAAATAGAGTTGGCTCCAGTGTTGAAAAGTGCTACTTTGTTCCCCTATTTGCCTGAAAAGTTGAAGTCTGCAGTACTAATGTGACAATTACACAAGAAGCAGAAATATCAATATTTCATGAGAGGCTTTTTAGTGGTAAGCATGCGTGTTGCTTTCACATGTTTGCCGAGCGCTAATTAAACACGCCATCAATTGTTCATGGAATATAAATGAAGCTGACTACCAAGCAAATAGAAAAGGCCAGCATTCTAAAGTGGAGTAGGAGTTAAGTTTTTATTTCAAACCTTGAATATCATCACACCTTTCTGACCATCATCCTGCCTAGACTTCTAGAAAACTAGCATAGTCCGTTCTTGTGACTAAAAGATTGCACAGAAATCATAAAAACTTCAATTATTCACTATGAGCAAGGCCTGATGGAATCAGAGCACTGAAGATTGGCCCAAAGTCGTGTGAACATTGGCCCAAAGTCGTGTGAACATTGGCCCAAAGTCGTGTGAACATTGGCCCAAAGTCGTGTGAACATTGGCCCAAAGTCGTGTGAACATTGGAGCAAAGTCGTGTGAACATTGGCCCAAAGTCGTGTGAACATTGGAGCAAAGTCGTGTGAACATTGGACCAAAGTCGTGTGAACATTGGCCCAAAGTCGTGTGAACATTGGCCCAAAGTCGTGTGAACATTGGCCCAAAGTCGTGTGAACATTGGCCCAAAGTCGTGTGAACATTGGCCCAAAGTCATGTGAACATTGGACCAAAGTCGTGTGAACATTGGACCAAGCTTATGTGAACACTGGATCAAAGTTGTGTGAACACTGGATCAAAGTTGTGTGAACATTGAATTAAAGTTGTGTGAACATTGAATCAAAGTTGTGTGAACATTGAATCAAAGTTGTGTGAACATTGAATCAAAGTTGTGTGAACATTGAATCAAAGTTGTGTGAACATTGGACCAAGTCTTAAGTTATTCTTTGAGACTTGCAAGTATTCCCAGCCAGCTACTAGATTACACTAACAAGTGACTGAGGCTTTAAGAAGATCAGCTTGGTCTTACCTTGGTGTGCAGCTTGGACAGCTGCTTCTCATCCAAGTAGGCCTGAGTGTAGACACGTCTCTTGTAGCGGAACTGAAAGCAAGTGGAAGAAACTGTTAGGGGAGAACTCACCGTGGTGTGTACTCTACTAACAACAACAGATTAGGGCTATATAAGTAAACATTGATTGATTGATTGATTTGTTTCCATTATTCAAGAACTATTGGACAAACAAGAGAGTCTCCTTCCCACCAGTGACTACCGGCATGGAATACTTGGTGTTCATCTCCTCCTGCCAGTCATGGCCACCTCAGGGACTCATTACGGGTCAATCAATGACACGCACAGGACTAAGAGGTAGTGGCACTACACCAGGGGGTAGTCGGTGGACCACACCGAGGGGTAGTCGGTGGACCACACCGAGGGGTAGTCGGTGGACCACACCGAGGGGTAGTCGGTGGACCACACCGAGGGGTAGTCGGTGGACCACACCGAGGGGTAGTCGGTGGACCACACCGAGGGGTAGTCGGTGGACCACACCGAGGGGTAGTCGGTGGACCACACCGAGGGGTAGTCGGTGGACCACACCGAGGGGTAGTCGGTGGACCACACCGAGGGGTAGTCGGTGGACCACACCAAGGGGTAGTCGGTGGACCACACCAAGGGGTAGTCGATGGACCACACCAAGGGGTAGTTGGTGGACTACACCAAGGGGTAGTTGGTGGACTACACCAAGGGATAGTTTAAGTCCTCCAAGAGGTAGTCTTACTATACCAACAATTAGTTGTACTCCACCAGGAGGTAGTTGTACTCCACCAACGGATAGTTTAAGTCCTCCAAGAGGTAGTCTTACTACACCAACAATTAGTTGTACTCCACCAGGAGGTAGTTGTACTCCACCAAGGGATAGTTTAAGTCCTCCAAGAGGTAGTCTTACTACACCAACAATTAGTTGTACTCCACCAGGAGGTAGTTGTACTCCACCAGGAGGTAGTTGTACTCCACCAATCGTTTATAGTTTATTTTTGGTTGTTTTTTTTTAGGGCAAAGTGAGGTATTTTACATCTATTTTAATCTTTATTAGCTGACCTGTATTTTTCTTCTTATTTGGTTTTCTTTCAATTGTAAAAATGTGTAGAATAAATGTTACATTTCAACATTTCTGTGAACGAATATTTGCTTCAGCCTGCGACACATAGACAGTCATTTTGATAGTAGGCTAATATAGCTAGTGTAGACACTTACGTCATGTGTTCATCATAAGACTTATATGCGGCTTTTCATTTTTTGCGGTGAACTCATAGGCTACTCTCACAACGCCATCTTTCTGTCTCGCTGTGGATTCTCTGCATGGAGTAAGAGGAGAAAGTGTGATATCTTGTTATATCCACTGAGTAACAGAAACTGTTCCAATGTGTCAATTTATTGAGTAGTGTTAGAATAATTATTTTTATGTCTTAATCGACGGTGCAGTTTAGCAGTCTAATGATTCCATCCCGTATTATGCGTCCTGCTTTGCATAATATATGTGACCGTTCCCTTTAGAGGCGTCCTCAGTGATGTTAACTGTGGAACTCCTGAATAAATAGAGGGACACGGGAGCTGAACCTTAGAGCGTAGGGCGAGATTGTGACTAAGTGTGCAGCTCCATGCGTTCTCCTCATGAGCTAAATGGAACTCTGTCTCTGCATGATTCCTTGCTTCTTGTCTGATTAATAGATGCCATCAGTGTTGGAACCTGACAAGTAGCTTCCCAAACTATTCAGTAGCCTAAACTCTACTGCTATCTAGTTTCTGAAATCTGCAACTACCTTCAAATCTATTTGAATTATTTGATTACTTTAGCCGCGCTCATGCTAGCTGACATCTTTTTCACTGATAAATAGCACCCTTGGGAAGTTGGAAATGGTTTTACCGTATTTATTGGAAGGATTAAATAAGTAATTAAAAGTATCAATAATTATCGACAGCAAACAACGTATATTGTGATATTGTTTTCAGTCATATCACCCTGCCCTATGTTCAACAATACCACACAAATTTTGCAGCAACATGGTGGTTAACGTTGTGGAGTGCAGCAAGGAGACTTTAGTGTGTGTTGACATTTAAAATTGCTGTAATTTTGTTGAGTCATTATCCCTTCTTCTAGTGGCTTGAAAAATACACAGAGTACATTCTAGGCATGATAATGTCTTCTAAGTGTGCAGTTTTTCACTAAAACAGAGACTTTTTTCAAGGTCAGAACCAATGTGTCAGGTTTACATTGTTTCTCATGGGGAACTCTGCTTGCCAATATGAACTTTTAGGTCTATGAACCATATTCAAGATCCCTAAATCCAGGTGTGGAGAAGTGGGGCCGACGGTCCGACAGAGAAACAGGGTACGCCGGAGGCCGGCCCAAGATGGCGGCGAGGAGGCAGGGATGGCGAGCGAGTGGCGAGGCGGGGCTCGCCAGGAGCAAAGCCACAATCGAGATCAGGAGCGTGGTTCGCTCACCTGGATATGATTAACTAATCCTCTCGCACTGTTTAAAAGGGCAGCAACCGTGAACGTCGGGGTGAGAGAATCGCCGAATGAAAGAGGGAGAGACGACAACTCGAGCGAGAGGCAGATGCGAGAGGCAGATGCAGACAACAGGGAAGACTGAAAAGCAACACGCAAAAGACTTTGCCCATTGAAAAATAAAGAAGTCTACACCTGCTCAAAGCCATGTATTTCCTTGGTGGTCCCTGGAACCCGCAAGACGGCACGAGTCTTTTACATTTGGCGCCCAACCTGTCTGGACTACCGGAGGCGGGGGAGGATGTTCCCCTGTGGCCTCTCGTAGGCGCACTGACCGGCCTCGAAGCAAGCGGCCGACAACAGTGCCGGCTCCTGCAGGACAGTGCTGGCGGACAAGTTGGGGAATGGGGCGGTATAGCTCGGGTGGTAGAGTGGCCGTGCCAGCAACTTGAGGGTTGCAGGTTCGATTCCCGCTTCCACCATCCTAGTCACTGCCGTTGTGTCCTTGGGCAAGACACTTTACCCACCTGCTCCCAGTGCCACCCACACTGGTTTGAATGTAACTTAGATATTGGGTTTCACTACGTAAAGCGCTTTGAGTCACTAGAGAAAAGCGCTATATAAATATAATTCACTATATAAATATAATTCACAAGGTGGGGGGGGCGACGGCGAGGGGCCCCCCAAAGAAGAAGTTGTTGAAGAAGTGCAAGAAAACAATACAGAAGTTAAAGTGCAAGACAATGATACAGAAATTGAAGAAGAAGAAGATGAAGAAGTTGAAGAAAATGATACAGAAGAAGAAAAAGTGCAAGAAAATGATACAAAAGAAAGAAGAAGTTGAAGTGCAAGAAAAAGACAAAGACGAGGAAAAAGACAAAAACGAAGAAAAAGACAAAATGGAAGAAGACAAAAAAAAAGACAAAGACGAAATTAAAGAAGACAAAGACGAAATGGAAGAAAATGAAGAGGAAGAAAGAGAAGAACAAGGGAAAAAATGAAGAGAAGACCCCCGGGGAATAGGTGGAAACGACAGTCATTTCCCGCACTTCAAGAAAAGGAAGGGGGAGTATGCTCAGCCAGGCGGAAGACCGGCATGTGTCTGGTGATGGAGGACTGTCGAGAGGCGGAGCTGACTGTCCGACAGAGAGGCAGGGCATGCTGGAGCCCGGCCCAAGATGGTGGCGAGGAGGCTGGGATGGCGAGCGAGCGGCGAGGCGGGGGGTGCCGGGAGCATCGCCACAATTTAAACAGTGCGAGGGAATACGATTAACGAATCCTCTCGCACTGTTTAAAAGGGCGGAAACCGTAAACGTCGGGGTGAGAGATGGCGAAACCACTAATGAACGAGAGGGAGCGACGACAACTCGAGCAGCAGCGCATGCAACGAGAGGCAGACAACGGGGAAGGCTGAAAAACAACACACAAAAGACTTTGCCTATTGAAAAATAAAGAAGTCTACACCTGCTCAAAGCCAAGTCTTTCCTTGGTGGTCCTTGGAACCCGCAAGACGGCACGAGTCTTTTACACCAGGTTCCACTTTAGTAGCAAGAAAGTATTGCTATTATTGAAACACTTTCAATATTATGAAATTATATTTTGAGTAACATAATTTTTAGTGTGACTTGTAAATTAATATCTCATCAAGGTGGATGATAAGTCCAGTGATATCAGTGACAGGACACATGATTGATTGACTAAAGCCTAAAAGTGAGATGTCAGGGGCCATGACCTACCTCCAGGTACGGTACAGGAGCGATGGAGGGGAAAGGATATTCCCTCAGCTGTCTTTCCTCGTCCAGGAACTTGCCAGCCTTGCCGTTGTACGCCGGCTGGAAGAGGCCGTAGTTGAGGACGTCCTTCAGGCTCTGGTTGAGGGTGCAGAGGATCCTCTGCTTGGACAGCCAGATGGGGGCGTCCACGTTGAACTTGATACATTTCTGCAACAAAACAGAAGTCTCTTTCATTTCTAAAGATCACATGAGGAACTTTAGTGAGAGGGGAAATAGACTGAGGAATAGTTTTATACGCAGAGAAGACATATCAGTGTATCACAATGGTATCTTAGTGTACAGATCACAATGATATCTCAGTGTGTCACAACGATATCTCAGTGTATCACAACGATATCTCAGTGTACAGTATCACAATGATATCTCAGTGTCTCACAATGATATCTCAGTGTACAGTATCACAATGATATCTAAGTGTATCACAACAATATATCAGTGTATCACAATGATATCTCAGTGTATCACAACAATATATCAGTGTATCACAACGATATAGCAGTGTATCACAATGGTATCTTAGTGTACAGATCACAATGATATCTGTGTGTCACAACGATATCTCAGTGTATCACAACAATATAGCAGTGTATCACAACAATATCTCAGTGTACAGAATCACAATGATATCTCAGTGTATCATAATGATATCTCAGTGAACAGTATCACAATGATATTTAAGTGTATCACAACAATATATCAGTGTATAACAACGATATCTCAGTGTATCACAATGATATCTCAGTGTATCACAACAATATAGCAGTGTATCACAATGATATCTCAGTGTATCCCAATGATATCTCGATGTATCACAACAATATAGCTGTGTATCACAATGATATCTCAGTGTACAGTATCACAATGATATCTCAGTGTATCACAACAATATATCAGTGTATAACAACGATATCTCAAGTATCATAAAGATATATTAGTGTATCACAATGATATCTCAGTGCATCACAACGGTATCTGAGTGTATCACAACGGTATCTGAGTGTATCACAACGGTATCTGAGTGTATCACAACGGTATCTGAGTGTATCACAACGGTATCTGTGTATCACAATGATATCGCAGTGTATGAAAAGGATATCTCAGTGTATCACAACAATATAGCAGTGTATCACAATGATATCTCAGTGTACAGAATCACAATGATATCTCAGTGTATCACAATGATATCTCAGTGAACAGTATCACAATGATATCTAAGTGTATCACAACAATATATCAGTGTATAACAACGATATCTCAGTGTATCACAATGATATCTCAGTGTATCACAACAATATAGCAGTGTATCACAATGGTATCTTAGTGTACAGATCACAATGATATCTCAGTGTATCCCAATGATATCTCGATGTATCACAACAATATAGCTGTGTATCACAATGATATCTCGGTGTACAGTATCACAATGATATCTCAGTGTACAGTATCACAATGATATCTCAGTGTATCACAACAATGTATCAGTGTATAACAATGATATCTCAAGCATCACAAAGATATATTAGTGTATCACAATGATATCTCAGTGTACAGTATCACAATGATATCTCAGTGTATCACAACAATATATCAGTGTATAACAACGATATCTCAAGTATCACAAAGATATATTAGTGTATCACAATGATATCTCAGTGCATCACAACAATATCTCAGTGTATCACAACGATATCTGAGTGTATCACAACGGTATCTGAGTGTATCACAATAATATCCGTGTATCACAATGATATCGCAGTGTATCACAATGATATCGCAGTGTATCACAACGGTATCTCAGTAAATCACAACAATATCTCAGTGTATCACAATGATATCTCAGTGAATCACAACAATATCTCTGTGTATCACAATGTATCACAACGATACTTCAGTGTATCACAATATCTCAGTGAATCACAACAATATATCTGTGTATCACAATGATATTGCAGTGTATCACAACGATACAGTGTATCATAACAATATCTCAGTGAATCACAATTATATCTCAGTGTATCACAAGGATATCTCAGTGAATCACAACAATATATCTGTGTATCACGATGATATTGCAGTGTATCACAACGATACCTCAGTGTATTACAACAATATCTCAGTGTATTACAACAATATCTCAGTGTATCACAACGATACCTCAGTGTAGTACAATGATATCTCAGTGTATCACAACCAATTTTCCCTCAAGTTTTTCATGTGTGTGAGCAAAAGGCAAAACTCCTTGAGCATTCAGTGGCGCATATGTGAGCAACGGCAGACGTGCACACTGTTATGCGCTTATCTTTTTATTCGATTTTGTGTGCGGCCTAGGACACGTGAGCAGTGTGCAATTGCACAGGCGCGTACCAAGAGTACAATTTTGATTTAAATGTTATTATGTCAATAAAGTTAACAAATGCCATCCATCAATTTTCTACCGCTTATCCCTTTCAGGGTGGCGGGGGGTGTTGGAGCCTATCTCGGCTGCATTCGAGCAGAAGGCGCTTACACCCTGAACAAGTCACCACCTCATCACAGGCCCTATTGCAGATACGAGTGGAATTGATTTGCAGACGAAATGACTGCAAAAAGCACAAATGAGTTGACGAAATGTATTCACCAGAAGTCTTTTTACACTCAATACTTTCACCCTTGTCATATGTCTGGGCCGATGCTCACCAACAGGTGGAGCCAAAAACATTGTTCACAAGCGAATCAAAGCGTTTCTTCCTTTCTCACAGGCTCTCGCACGCACACACACACACACACACACACACAGGTTATCATTTGGAATGGGGACCAAGGTTTTGATCATCACTTGTGGGGACCACCCTTTCTACAGGTAGTGGAGGCATAAAAAATTAGGTAAAATGGCCACTTCCCTTTGAAGGGCCGTTAGGGACATTATTCAGAATTACCTCTTATACACACTACTGAAATGCTCTCACATAAACATATGAAATGTTTTTCTCTCACACACTACTGAAACATTCTTATGCACACTACTGAAATGCTCTCACATAAACTGAAATGTTTTTCTCTCACACGCACTACTGAAACACTCTTATACACACTACTGAAATGCTCTCACATAAACATATGAAATGTTTTTCTCTCACACACTACTGAAACATTCTTATGCACACTACTGAAATGCTCTCACATAAACAACTGAAATGTTTTTCTCTCACACGCACTACTGAAACACTCTTATACACACTACTGAAATGCTCTCACATAAACATATGAAATGTTTTTCTCTCACACACTACTGAAACATTCTTATACACACTACTAAAATGCTCTCACATAAACATATGAAATGTTTTTCTCTCACACACACACACACACACACACACTACTAAAGCACACTTATACACACTACTGAAATGCTTTCACATAAACAACTGAAATGTTTTTCTCTCACACACCCACTACTGAAATACTCTTTTACACACTACTGAAATGCTCTCACATAAACATATGAAATGTTTTTCCTCACACACACATGACTGAAACACTCTTATACACACTACTGAAATGCTCACACATAAACATATGAAATGTTTTTCTCTCACACACTACTGAAACATTCTTATGCACACTACTGAAATGCTCTCACATAAACAACTGAAATGTTTTTCTCTCACACGCACTACTGAAACACTCTTATACACACTACTGAAATGCTCTCACATAAACATATGAAATGTTTTTCTCTCACACACTACTGAAACATTCTTATACACACTACTAAAATGCTCTCACATAAACAACTGAAATGTTTTTCTCTCACACACACACACACACACACACTACTAAAGCAAACTTATACACACTACTGAAATGCTTTCACATAAACAACTGAAATGTTTTTCTCTCACACACCCACTACTGAAATACTCTTTTACACACTACTGAAATGCTCTCACATAAACATATGAAATGTTTTTCTCACACACACACACGACTGAAACACTTTTATACACACACTACTGAAATGCTCTCACATAAACAACTGAAATGTTTTTCTCTCACACACATGACTGAAACACTCTTATACACACTACTGAAATACTCTCACATAACTGAAAAGTTTTTCTCTCACACACTACTGAAACACTCATACACACTACTGAAATGTTCTCACATAAACAACTGAAATGTTTTTCTCTCACACACACACTAAAACACTCTTATACACACCACTGAAATGCTCTCATATACACTACTGACATGTATTTCTGAATAATGTCCCTAACGGCTCCTCATACTGCCCAGTTAGCTCATTCACGTCGTTTAATATCTGGAATGATTAATTAATGTGCTGATTATTCTTACTGGGGACCCTGGGGAAAATAGTTAATATGGTTCATGGGGACCAAGTTTAAATATGTTGGCATAAATCACACAAAATGTGTACGTGACTACTGAGACCATTTTAAAAAAAAAGAAAAAAAGTTCAAATGAAATATGACATGATCCTCAGAATCCAGCACTACAGCTGTCCTCTGCTGTGCAAATGTCTCACACTCAAACTAGCCAGTAAACATGTTTTATGGGCCAAAGCTTAAAAATCGCTTAGGTGTCTTCAGAATTGATCTGACTATCATTTAAAAAGGTTTCCCTTTAGGAAACCTGTTTCTTTTTTGTCCCCATACCGTCAGACGTCCCCTAAAGGTGACTGTGTAAACACAGCGATGTACCTATTAAGTAAGCATTGCCAGAACACACACACACACACACATCTGGAGAGACGCTGCCAGGACACAAAAGTTGGCCTCTAAGGTTGTTAGCAAGCTAGCGTAAACAGATGGTGTTGCAATGCTAATTTGGAGACACTAGTGATCAATGAAGCGGAGAAACCACACTGTCAAGCAGCTAAGAAATATCCTTGTTATTCCACCTCTGTCAACATGGACTTTCTTTCTAAAAGTCTCAAAAAAAACTTCCTCCTAAGCAGGGCCGTCTTAATTTTGGGTCAAGACAAAGAAAAAAACTCAATGAGTAAATGGAGTACAACATCAGTACATACTTACGGTATCTTATATAAAAATAAAGAGTATTTCCCTAAATAACAATAATATTATTTTTGCTAGTACAACAATACATACTTACAGTATCTACATTTAAATGTAAAGAGTATTTCCTGAGTAGCAATAATAGTATTTTGCCTTAGTACAACATCAGTAGGTACTTACAGTATCTATATATAAACATGAAGAGTATTTCCTGAGTAACAATAATAGTACAGTATCTATATATAAACAAACAGCATTTCCTGAGGAACAATAATAATATTTGGCTGTAGTACATCTATAAGTCCTTACAATATCTATATATAAACATAACGAGTATTTCCCGAGTAACAATAATAGTGTTTTGCTGTAGTACAACATCAATAGGTACTTACAGTATCTTATATAAAGATAGAGTATTTTCTGAGTAACAATAATATAATTTTGCTGTAGTACATGATCAATATGTACTCTCAGTATCTATATATAAACATAAAGTGTATTTCCTGAGTAACAATGTTAGTATTTTGCTGTAGTACAACATCAATATGTACTTAAAGTATCTTAAATAAAGATAAAGAGTATTTCCTGAGTTACAATAATAGTATTTTGCTGTAGTACAACATCAATAGGTACTTACAGTATCTATATATAAACACAGTATTTCCAGAGTAACAAAAATAATATTTTGCTGTAGTACAATATCAATATGTACTTACAGTATCTTATATAAAGATAAAGAGTATTTCCTGAGTTAAAATAATATAATTTTGTTGTAGTACATCAATATGGACTTACAGTATCTTTATATAAACAAAGTGTATTTCCTGAGTAAAAATAATAGTATTTTAATGTAGTACAACATCAATGGGTACTTACAGTATCTTATATAGAGATAAATAGTATTTATTGAGTAACAATAAGAGTATTTTGCTGTAGTCCAACATTAATAGGTACTTACAGTATCTTTTACAAAGATAAGGAGTATTTCCTGAGTAACGATAATGTATTTTTGCTGTAGTACATCAGTAGGTACTTATAGTATCTTATATAAAGATCAAACGTATTTATTGAGTAACAATAACAGTATTTTGCTGTAGTACAACATCAATGGGTACATACAGTATCTTATCTAAAGATAGAGTATTTCCTGAGTAACGATAATATATTTTTGCTGTAGTAAATCAATATGCACTTACAGTATCTACATATACACAAAGTGTATTTCCTGAGTAACAATAACAGCATTTTGCTGTAGTACACCATCAATAGGTACTTACAGTATCTTATATAAAGAGTATTCCCCTAGTAAAAATAATATAATTTTGCTGTAGTACATCATCAATATGGACTTACAGTATCTACATACAAACATAGTGTATTTTCTGAGTAACAACAATTGTATTTTGCTGTAGTACAAATTCAATAGGTACTTACAGTATCTCATATAAAGATAAAGAATATTTATTGAGTAACAATAATAGTATTTTGTTGTAGTACAACATCAAATAGTACTTACAGTATCTTATATAAAGAGTATTTCCTAAGTAACACACCCAGAAAATATTGACAACAATGAAGAAGAAGACTACACAACAAGACTGAGGTGTACACAAGACTGTGGTCAATCCCACACTAAAAAGTTTTGACTTTGGCAGCCTATCCCACCGTGACAAAGTTTGATGAGCGCTGCTTTCTTCCTCAGTGTGTTCTTGATATTCTAGCTGTGCAGGCAGTATTCATCATGTGGGACTAGGTCACACCTTGGCAGACAGCCACCAGAGTGTGACGTTGCCGTCTTATTCTTCACTCATAACACCTTTTCTCTCCGTCGCGAGCCCACCTTTCTCCGCTCCAATTAGAGGGTGAGGATTTGACGGGAGGGGCGGAGCTTGAGGGGAGATAAAAGGTCAACTGTAGAAAAGATGGCTGCTTTCAATATTGATGTTCAAATGAGACAACCTGGGCAGCAGGACTTCACTTGGTATGTTTTGTAGTTGACTTGTACCTAACTTGAAATTTGTTTTTGTTTACTTCCATTCTATATTACCTCTGTAGGATCACAATTCTACTTCCTTTTTGAAGTACAGGCACATCTATTAATAGCAACCATTCACAGGAAACAGGAAAAAAGGCCACTAAAGACAGCTGTGGTGGCAACAGACGTGACGGCGTTTGACACGTCTGGCAACAGACGTGACGGCGTTTGACACGTCTGGCAACAGACGTGACGGCGTTTGACACGTCTGGCAACAGACGTGACGGCGTTTCACACGTCTGGCAACAGACGTGACGGCGTTTCACACGTCTGGCAACAGACGTGACGGCGTTTCACACGTCTGGCAACAGACGTGACGGCGTTTGACACGTCTGGCAACAGACGTGACGGCGTTTGACACGTCTGGCAACAGACGTGACGGCGTTTGACACGTCTGGCAACAGACGTGACGGCGTTTGACACGTCTGGCAACAGACGTGACGGCGTTTGACACGTCTGGCAACAGACGTGACGGCGTTTGACACGTCTGGCAACAGACGTGACGGCGTTTGACACGTCTGGCAACAGACGTGACGGCGTTTGACACGTCTGGCAACAGACGTGACGGCGTTTGACACGTCTGGCAACAGACGTGACGGCGTTTGACACGTCTGGCAACAGACGTGACGGCGTTTGACACGTCTGGCAACAGACGTGACGGCGTTTGACACGTCTGGCAACAGACGTGACGGCGTTTGACACGTCTGGCAACAGACGTGACGGCGTTTGACACGTCTGGCAACAGACGTGACGGCGTTTGACACGTCTGGCAACAGACGTGACGGCGTTTGACACGTCTGGCAACAGACGTGACGGCGTTTGACACGTCTGGCAACAGACGTGACAACGTTTCACACGTCTGGCAACAGACGTGACGACGTTTGACACGTCTGGCAACAAACACGCAGACGTTTGACACGTCTGGCAACAAACACGCAGACGTTTGACACGTCTGGCAACAAACACGCAGACGTTTGACACGTCTGGCAACAAACACGCAGACGTTTGACACGTCTGGCAACAAACACGCAGACGTTTGACACGTCTGGCAACAAACACGCAGACGTTTGACACGTCTGGCAACAAACACGAAGACGTTTGACACATCTGGCAACAAACACGAAGACGTTTGACACATCTGGCAACAAACACAAAGACGTTTGACACATCTGGCAACAAACAGACCCTTCTGCTCACACCCCACTTCAGCAAGACTTGGTGCATTGATTCAATTAACTGGGATTAATGGCCTAGCACCACCTTGAAAAACACTTTAACTTGTACTTCTGGCCAAAATGCTGAGGTGGACTTTATCCTGACTGGCCAAAATCTGACAGTTTTTAGAGGGTGGATGTGCGGATAATTCAAGATGCATGTTGCAGATAATGGCGAGGGTTCTAAAATAACACCTAAGGTCTTTTTTTCCCCTAAAGTGGCTCTTTATGAACCTTACAAAGTTGGATCCTGGTGTTAAACAAGACCAAAACATCAAAGGCTTCTTGAATTGTGATGTCATTTACACATGCACTTTTCTTATTGTGATGTCATTTAGACATGCACTTTTCTTATTGTGATGTCATTTACACATGCACTTTTCTTATTGTGATGTCATTTACACATGCACTTTTCTTATTGTGATGTCATTTACACATGCACTTTTCTTATTGTGATGTCATTTACACATGCACTTTTCTTATTGTGATGTCATTTAGACATGCACTTTTCTTATTGTGATGTCATTTACACATGCACTTTTCTTATTGTGATGTCATTTACACATGCACTTTTGTTATTGTGATGTCATTTACACATGCACTTTTGTTATTGTGATGTCATTTACACATGCACTTTTGTTATTGTGATGTCATTTACACATGCACTTTTGTTATTGTGATGTCATTTACACATGCACTTTTGTTATTGTGATGTCATTTACACATGCACTTTTGTTATTGTGATGTCATTTACACATGCACTATTGTTATTGTGATGTCATTTACACATGCACTTTTCTTATTGTGATGTCATTTACACATGCACTTTTCTTATTGTGATGTCATTTACACATGCACTTTTCTTATTGTGATGTCATTTACACATGCACTTTTCTTATTGTGATGTCATTGACACATGCACTATTGTTATTGTGAGGTCATTTACAAATGCATTTTTCTTATTGTGATGTCATTTACACATGCACTTTTCTTATTGTGATGTCATTTACACATGTGTAGCCTGTATGTTACTTTAGTAAAGCACTGTACAAGTCCTAAGTAAACAATGAATTATATAACTGGGCTAGATTACAAGAAACTAAATTCAGCTCTAGGAATGGAGAGTAATGAAGACTGAACACAGGTTTTAAGTTTAAATGGTACCAAATTATGTTAAAGAAATATAGGAAAAATAAACAGACATGTAAATTCGTATGGCCATTCGCATTTTCAACATAAGTTACAAAACGTTCAATATTTACAATGTGATACACTACTTGTTTTTACCAAAGATGGTATAAGCGCAACACGACAGTTCATTAAACGACCTCGCTAAGTCCACGTTGTGGTGGCAGCGTCCGGAGGGGTTTTAGTGAAGGTAACTGGGTAAATGTGAAAGTTCAGGAGGACAGAAATGAACACGTTGCCTTATGGAAAACCAAAGCGGAAAAAACAGCGGCTGCTGTGGAGCCTCCTACCCGCCCGGAGCTCGGTTTGGTGGATTCAGTTCCAGGCATAAAGCTTCAGACCAGGGGTAGGGAACCTATGGCTCTAGAGCCAGATGTGGCTCTTTTGATGACTGCATCTGGCTCTCAGATAAATCTTAGCTGACATTGCTTAACACGATAATTATGAATAATTCCGCTGGAATTCACAGTGCTAAAAATAAAGTTCAAAATATAAAACATTCTCATGCATTTAAGTCCATCCATCCATCCATCCGTTTCCTACCGCACCTGTTCAAGAAGTCGCATTAATGGTAAGAATTATTTTATGTCACGATGGGGGAGAGTCATTCTCCCAGGCATTTAGGTAAAAACATGACTTAATTCAAACTAAAAAAAAAGATACAAACAAAAATCGCTCACAGCAACGGCACAACTTGGGCTAAGAAGAAAGCTAACGCATAAACAGACTATGAACATAAATCAAACAAAAACTTACTTGGCATGGCATGAAGCACGAAACTATGGCAAGGCATGAAACAAGTCAGCACAGAGCAAGACTGACTGGCAAAGACAAGCTTAAATACTGCCTCTGATTACTGCTCGGGAAGCAGGTGAGCGCGCATTTTGTCCACCAGAGACAGGTGGACAAAATGAGTAACCAAGGAAACCAGACAAGGGAGTGGAAAAAAACCAGGAACTTAAAGAGTCCAAAGGACAAACAGCACATGGCCAAACAAAAACATGATCAACGGACATGACATTTTATTTATTATTGGTTAGCTTCAGAATAACAATAAGAGACTTATTATACTCTTAAAAATGTTGGTGTTACTTAAAAATGCACACATTTAGTTGTATTCAGTGTTAAAAAATATGATATGGCTCTCACGGAAATATCAATCAATCAATGTTTATTTATATAGCCCCAAATCACAAATGTCTCAAAGGACTGCACAAATCATTACGACTACAACATCCTCGGAAGAACCCACAAAAGGGCAAGGAAAACTCACACCCAGTGGGCAGAGAGAATTCACATCCAGTGGGACGCCAGTGACAATGCTGACTATGAGAAACCTTGGAGAGGACCTCAGATGTGGGCAACCCTCCCTCTCTAGGGGACCGAAAGCAATGGATGTCGAGCGGGTCTAACATGATACTGTGAAAGTTCAATCCATAGTGGCTCCAACACAGCCGCGAGAGTTCAGTTCAAGCTGATCCAAGACAGCAGCGAAAGTCCCATCCACAGGAAACCATCTCAAGCGGATCAGCAGCGTAGAGATGTCCCCAACCCATACAGGCGAGCGGTCCATCCTGGGTCTCGACTCTGGACAGCCAGTACTTCATCCATGGTCATCGGACCGGACCCCCTCCACAAGGGAGGGGGGGACATAGGAGAAAGAAAAGAAGCGGCAGATCAACTGGTCTAAAAAGGAAGTCTATTTAAAGGCTAGAGTATACAGATGAGTTTTAAGGTGAGACTTAAATGCTTCTACTGAGGTAGCATCTCGAACTGTTACCGGGAGGGCATTCCAGAGTACTGGAGCCCGAACGGAAAACGCTCTATAGCCCGCAGACTTTTTTGGGGCTCTAGGAATCACTAATAAGTCGGAGTCTTTTGAACGCAGATTTCTTGCCGGGACATATGGTACAATACAATCGGCAAGATAGGATGGAGCTAGACCGTGTAGTATTTTATACGTAAGTAGTAAAACCTTAAAGTCACATCTTAAGTGCACAGGAAGCCAGCGCAGGTGAGCCAGTACAGGCGTAATGTGATCTAACTTTCTTGTTCTTGTCAAAAGTCTAGCAGCCGCATTTTGTACCAACTGTAATCTTTTAATGCTAGACATGGGGAGACCCGAAAATAATACGTTACAGTAATCGAGACGAGGCGTAACAAACGCATGGATAATACATTTTGAAATATTTGGCTTTCATGGCTCTCTCAGCCAAAAAGGTTCCCGACCCCTGCTTCAGACTCTAGTTCAGGCTCTTGCTCGCCATCCAACATGAGCTGTATAACAAGGGCAGGACCAGTCAATTTTCCAGTGCACACACACAAAATACATTCAGATACTAAAAAATACTACTGTATTCAAATAGCAAGTATATTTCTTAATATTGTACAATAAATAATTCATGAATCCAATTAGAATTAGTGTTGGCCCTGCGATGAGATGGCGACTTGTCCAGGGCGTAGCACGCCTTCCGCCCGATTGTAGCTGAGATAGGCGCCAGCGCCCCCCCGCGACCCCGAAAGGGAATAAGCGGTAGAAAATGGATGGATGGAATATGATAATTATATCAAAATGTACCCATTGCATCCACAAATAAGGTGCATGGCAGACAGTGGTTCACTGGACTGCATCATAAAATGCATTGGATGCATAGCATTGACAACCATCAAACAATTAACACAATTGTTAATTGTTGAGAGTGCTAAAGCTTCATTCAGTTTACTATATTCAGAGAAACAGGCATATAAGTAGATGCTAACAGCTCCATTCAAAACGAATGTAGCGGCTAAGCTACACAGATGCAACTCACCAATTCCGCAGATAAATCACAGTTAAACACTCTCGCACGACGACCCACGGCTTTAGTAGTTGGCTCCTGCAGTTCGACATTATTATATTTCAGTTAAAGGGCTTAGTTAATAATTAAAGCGTCAAAACCGAGTCACATACCTGCAGCAACGTCCCTCCACTACCGGGATTTATGCTTCCCGCAATAGGTCATGTGACCACGTGACGTAATGACGCACGCGGTCATGTGACCGCGTGACGTAATGACGCACGCAAGGACCGCTAAAACAACGAAAATAAATAGGATATTTAATTGGGATTTGAAAGGTTATTTACATAGAAAGGATATTTAAATAAAATTATATTTAAATAGGAAGATTTAAATTAGAAACAATATTCAATGGGGTTTTGAAAGGATATTTAAATGGGGTTTTGTCACCCAGGTTAGACATGCATTTTTGTTATTGTGATTTCGTTTAGACATGCACTTTTCTTATTGTGATGTCATTGACACATGCACTTTTGTTATTGTGATGTCATTTACACATGCACTTTTGTTATTGTGATGTCATTTAGACATCCACTTTTGTTATTGTGATGTCATTGACACATGCACTTTTGTTATTGTGAAGTCATTTACACATGCACTTTTTTTATTGTGATGTCATTTACACATGCACTTTTTTTATTGTGATGTTATTTAGACATGCATTATTATTGTGATGTCATTTACACATGCACTTTTGTTATTGTGATGTCATTTACACATGCACTTTTGTTATTGTGATGTCATTTGCACATGCACTTTTGTTATTGTGATGTCATTTAAACATGCACTTTTCTTATTGTGATGTCATTTACACATGCACTTTTCTTATTATGATGTCATTTACACATGCACTTTTGTTATTGTGATCTCATTGACACATGCACTTTTGTTATTGTGATGTCATTTAGACATGCACTTTTGTTATTGTGATGTCATTTAGACATCCACTTTTGTTATTATGATGTCATTGACACATGCACTTTTGTTATTGTGATGTCATTTACACATGCACTTTTCTTATCGTGATGTCATTTACACATGCACTTTTGTTATTGTGATGTCATTTGGACATGCACTTTTCTTATTGTGATGTCATTTACACATGCACTTTTTTATTGTGATGTCATTGACACATGCACTTTTGTTATTGTGAAGTCATTTACACATGCACTTTTCTTATTATGATGTCATTTACACATGCACTTTTGTTATTGTGATCTCATTGACACATGCACTTTTGTTATTGTGATGTCATTTAGACATGCACTTTTGTTATTGTGATGTCATTTAGACATGCACTTTTGTTATTGTGATGTCATTTACACATGCACTTTTGTTATTGTGATGTCATTTACACATGCACTTTTGTTGTTGTGATGTCATTTAGACATGCACTTTTCTTATTGTGATGTCATTTACACATGCACTTTTTTATTGTGATGTCATTTACACATGCACTTTTGTTATTGTGATCTCATTGACACATGCACTTTTGTTATTGTGATGTCATTTACACATGCACTTTTCTTACTGTGATGTCATTTACACATGCACTTTTGTTATTGTGATGTAATTTACACATGCACTTTTGTTATTGTGATGTCATTTACACATGCACTTTTGTTATTGTGATGTCATTTACACATGCACTTTTCTTATTGTGATGTCATTTACACATGCATTATTATTGTGATGTCATTTACACATGCACTTTTGTTATTGTGATGTCATTTACACATGCACTTTTGTTATTGTGATGTCATTTAGACATGCACTTTTCTTATTTTTATGTTTACACATGCACTTTTCTTATTGTGATGTCATTTACACATGCACTTTTGTTATTGTGATGTCATTTACACATGCACTTTTCTTATTGTGATGTTATTTACACATGCATTATTATTGTGATGTTATTTACACATGCACTTTTCTTATTGTGATGTCACTTACACATGCACATTTCTTATTGTGATGTCATTTAGACATGCACTTTTCTTATTGTGATGTCATTTACACATGCACTTTTGTTATTGTGATGTCATTTACACATGCACTTTTGTTATTGTGATGTCATTTACACATGCACTTTTGTTATTGTGATGTCATTGACACATGCACTTTTCTTATTGTGAAGTCATTTACACATGCACTTTTCTTATTGTGAAGTCATTTACACATGCACTTTTCTTATTGTGATGTCATTTACACATGCACTTTTGTTATTGTGATGTCATTTACACATGCACTTTTGTTTATTGTGATGTCATTGACACATGCACTTTTCTTATTGTGATGTCATTTACACATGCACTTTTGTTATTGTGATGTCATTGACACATGCACTTTTCTTATTGTGATGTCATTTACACATGCACTTTTGTTATTGTGATCTCATTGACACATGCACTTTTGTTATTGTGATGTCATTGACACATGCACTTTTCTTATTGTGATGTCATTTAGACATGCACTTTTCTTATTGTGATGTCATTTACACATGCATTATTATTGTGATGTCATTTACACATGCACTTTTGTTATTGTGATGTCATTTACACATGCACTTTTCTTATTGTGATGTCATTTACAAATGCATTATTATTGTGATGTCATTTAGACATGCACTTTTCTTATTGTGATGTCATTTACACATGCATTATTATTGTGATGTCATTTACACATGCACTTTTGTTATTGTGATGTCATTTACACATGCACTTTTCTTATTGTGATGTCATTTACAAATGCATTATTATTGTGATGTCATTTACACATGCATTATTGTTGTGATGTCATTTACACATGCACTTTTGTTATAGTAATGTCATTTACACACGCACTCTTATTATTGTGACATCATTTGGACATAAAATGAAGCTCTCAGTTTACGACAAAGAGAAAACAGAAAAAAGCAATAGGAAACATACATTTTATGTATCATACATTTTAATGTTAAAATAAAGCCCTTTTCCCTTTATTTCGAAAATAATCAAAAGAATAGAAAGCCATGGTAGCAGATGTAGACAAGCCTACTGCGCACATTAGCCTGGCTGATACTGTCACTGATTCCCAGCCTGCTCATGCAGTAGAACTTTTCTGCAAGAAAGTCAACTGGAAGCCTTCGTCCACGGCTGTCGTGGTCAAGTCCTCGTGTTAATTCAACAACACAAACCATGAGCGACATCCATTCCCCTCGTTGTGTACTCGCGAAACAAACACTCATTACGGAGCAGCTTAGTTACGCTCATAACAATCAGACCTGACGAGCAGCACGTCAAACTTGCTAAGTTCTGAATAGTGTCACGTCACGCCAGATGTCAGCATGAACGCTGCACCCAGTCACCATGTCATGTCGCAAAGTCTAAAGCAGGATTAGTCAACTAGGACAGTGGTCCCTAACATACTTGCCAACCCTCCCGGATTTTCCGGGAGACTTCCGAAATTCAGCACCTCTACCGAAAACCTCCCGGAAGAAATTTTCTCCCGAAAATCTCCTGAAATTCTGCCACGCCCCCTCCAGCTCCTTGCAGACCTGAGTGGGGACAGCCTGTTTTCACGTCCGCTTTCCTGTTATATAAACAGCTTGCCTGCCCAATCAGGTTACAACATCTACAGATTTGAATAAAAAACTGCACACACAAGGAGACGAAGCAGAAGAACGAGGAAGTTACAACCATGTCTGTAATAGAGTGATTCTATGTTGTCTGTTGCCATCTCCTGGTGAATGTTGGCTATAGCGTTATGGGGTTGCTTTTTGATTGGCCAACGATTTATGTGGTGTTGTGCTTTACTGTTTGTGTTTTCTTTGTTGTGAACTCGCATGTCTGCTGTTGTGTGTCCCCGAGTATGCAAGAATCCAGGAGAGTTGAGTGAAGGTAAGAAAATAATTTAATACTCATAAGAAAAGCAGTCTTGCATAGTAAATTCTCCAACATAGATTTTATCATCGAGCACTGAGGAGTGCTCGAGTGCAATATGAATAGACACTGGTGTGATTGACAGCAGGTGTGAACCGCTGCCAATCAATGAAAAGAGAAATAAAACAGGAAATACGACAAAATAAGAGCACTGAACAGGAAGTAAATACCAAAACACGAAAAACTAACAGAAATGAAGTAACAGATTGTCACATTCTTTTTCTTTTTGTCTACGCATGGGAGAGTGCGAAACAAAATTTCGATTTCTTTGAATGTCTTTACATGAAAAGAAATTGACAAATAAAGCTGACTTGACTTGACGGAAAGTGAGGGAATCTGTTCTGAAGCCCACAGTAAAGAGACAAAACTTCATCACCTCGCCTGGTTATTGACTCCAACCCAATATATTACACCGACGACAAGTAAAATGAAGAAATAAATGACAGAACAAAGGTTACTAAAATAGTGAAAGGTAAGTGTTGTCATTGTTTTTTTAGTAACCAGCAAGCACAGTACAGTTAGTAGAACAACTGTGTTTTTATTACTGTCCATTTGATAAGTGACATCTGAAATTCAACTATTTCTTTTATTTATATATATAATAAAATAAATATATATAGCTAGAATTCACTGTAAGTCAAGTATTTCATACATATATATATATATTTATATATGAATTACTCAAGTTGGTGAATTGTAGATGTAAATATACTCCCCCCCTACCACGCCGACGCCCCACCCCCGACCACGACCCCCAACCCCCACCTCCCGAAATCGGAGAGCTCAAAGTTGGCAAGTACAAACCCCGTTTCCATATGAGTTGTGAAATTGTGTTAGATGTAAATATAAACGGAATACAATGATTTGGAAATCATTTCCAACCCATATTCAGTTGAATGCACTACAAAGACAAGATATTTGATGTTCAAACTCATAAAATTTTTTTTTTTTTTTGCAAATAATCATTAACTTAGAATTTCATGGCTGCAACACGTGCCAAAGTAGTTGGGAAAGGGCATGTTCACCACTGTGGTACATCACATTTTCTTATTGTGATGTCATTGACACTCAATAAACATTTGGGAACTGAGGAAACTAATTGTTGAAGCTTTGAAAGTGGAATTCTTTCCCATTCTTGTTTTATGTAGAGCTTCAGTCGTTCAACAGTCCGGGGTCTCCGCTGTCATATTTTTCGCTTTATTATAAGACATGTCTGGACTGCAGGCGGGCCAGGAAAGTACCCACACTCTTTTACTACGAAGCCACGCTGTTGTAACACGTGGTTTGGCATTGTTTTGCTGAAATAAGCAGGGGCGTCCTTGATAACGTTGCTTGGATGACAACATATGTTGCTCCAAAACCTGTATGTACCTTTCAGCATTAATGGTGCCTTCACAGATGTGTAAGTTACCCATGCCTTGGGCACTAATACACCCCCATACCATCACAGATGCTGGCTTTTGAACTTTGCGCCTATAACAATCCGAATGGTTATATTCCTCTTTGTTCTGGAGGACACCACGTCCACAGTTTCCAAATATAACTTGAAATGCGGACTTGTCAGACCGCAGAATACTTTTCCACTTTGCATCAGTCCGTCTTTGATGAGCTCGGGCCCAGCGAAACCGGCGGCATTCCTGGGTGTTGTTGATAAATGGCTTTCGCTTTGCATAGTAGAGTTTTAACTTGCACTTACAGATGACGCGACCAACTGTAGTTACTGACAGTGGTTTTATGAAGTGTTCCTGAGCCCATGTGGCAATATCCTTTACACATTGATGTCAGTTTTTGATGCAGTACCGCCTGAGGGATCAAAGGTCCGTAATATCATCGCTTATGTGCAGTGATTTCTCCAGATTCTCTGAACCTTTTGATGATTTTACGGACCGTAGATGGTAAATTCCTTGCAATAGCTTGTTGAGAAATGTTGTTCTAAAACTGTTCGACAATTTGCTTACCCCATTCTTGTTTGTGAACTACTTAGCATTTCATGGAAGCTGCTTTTATACCCAATCATGGCACCCACCTGTTCCCAATTAGCCTGCACACCTGTGGGATGTTCCAAATAAGTGTTTGATGAGCATTCCTCAACTTTATCAGTATTTATTGCCACTTTTCCCAACTTCTTTGTCGCGTGTTGCTGGCATCAAATTCTAAGTTAATTATCATTTGCCAAAAAAAACAAAGTTTATGAGTTTGAACATCAAATATGTTGTCTTTGTAGCATATTCAACTGAATATGGGTTGAAAATGATTTGCAAATCATTTTATTCCGTTTATATTTACATCTAACACAATTTCCCGACTCTTATGGAAACAGGGTTTGTAATATTACAGCAATATTTGGTATGATAACACATAAGTAATAATAATACAGTAACATTTGGTGTAATAAAACATTTGTAATAATACTACAGTATAATTTGCTGTGTCAGGAAAATCTTCCTCTAAGAAAATAAATCATAAAAATAAATCCCTTGCATGCTTGATGTGATCAAAGTGATGCAGCAAAAGTGAACGTCTCATCACTTCCTGGCGGACTCATGTTCATAAACAGAGAAGAGTGTCAAAGCAAAGGCCAGACGATCAATAACAGGATCAGCGTTTTGTAGATTTATAGTCTGGAACATTCATGCTGACTTGTCAGGAGTCAGGAGTCAGAGGGAGGACACTCGGACAAGTCACATGACTCGGAGGGGAGGGACTTGAAGATCAACACACCAGGTGACACGCTAGTAAGTCTGACAGGACAGACACCCAGATAGGACAGCAGCAAACAGACGTGTAAATAAAGTATGTTTCTTACAAGTACCATTATCACTGGAGGACTAGGAATAGCTAAACTTGCTTCACTACACACAGTAGGAGGATACAATAGCTCACCAGCGTCACAATGTAAACAAACGCCATGGGTGGATCTACACCTGACATCCACTGTAATGATACTAAGTACAAGAGCGTATCTAGTCGATACTACTATGACTACATCGATATTTTCTATCGTCACACAACCTTTTTTCCTCTTTTTAAAATTCATATTATGTTTTTAAAGTCAGTAAATATGTCCCTGGACACATGAGGACTTTGAATATGACCAATGTATGATCCTGTAACTACTTGGTATCAGATCGATACCTAAAAGTGTGGTATCATCCAAAAAGAATGAAAAGTATCAATGAACAGAAGAATAAGTGATTATATATTACATTTTAACAGAAGTGTAGATAGAACATAAGCAGATATTACCAGTAAATGAACAAGTCGATTAACTATCCATTTTTACAGTTTGTCCCACGTAATGTAGACAAAATAATAGGTAGATAAATGACACAATACGCAGACTAATTAGGAGTCTTTGTTTGTTTACTTACTACTAAAAGATAAGTTGTCTAGTGCGTTCACTGTTTTATTAGCATTGGTGCTACACACACACAACAAGCACACTAAAGTGAATTAGCGAATTACATTTTATATAGCGCTTTTCTCTAGTGACTCAAAGCACTTTTACATAGTGAAACCTAATATCGAAGTTACATTTAAAGCAGTGTGGGTGGCACTGGGAGCAGGTGGGTAAAGTGTCTTGCCCAAGGACACAAAGGCAGTGGCTAGGATGGCAGAAGCGGGGATCGAACCTGGAACCCTCAAGTCTACCAACCGAGCTATACCGCCCACAAAAGTCACGTTTCAAAGGGTCTAAACTCCAACGCCAAGGTTAGATTCAGAACAACACATCAGCAATGCAGACCTGAGACCTTCCAGACAAGGACTTTGGTTTTTTGGGGAGAGAGGTCCAACCCTGCACATGAAGAACCGGCTTGAACTCTACTCAGTCCATGGAACTCTTTAGTATAGTCCTCTAAAAGCCCTGGACTGTCAACCTGCGGTCCCACAGCTCTTCAGGTGCCTCGGACTGAGCTTCACACAAGGTAGACTAAGAAAGAGCTTTGTTGATTTTTGAAAATATTAGCTCATTTGGAATTTGGTGCAAAAAAGCTCGCACAAGTGGCAAAAAAGAATGAGAAAGTTGAGGAATGCTCATTAAAGACTTATTTGGAACATTCCACAGGTGAACAGGCTAATTAGGAACAGGTGGGGGCCATGATTGGGTATAAAAGCAGCTTCCATGAAATGCTCGGTCATTCAAAAACAAGGACAGGGCGAGGGTCAGCACTTTGTCAACAAATGCCTGAGCAAATTGTTTAAGAACAACATTTCTCCACCAGCTACTGCAAGGAATTTAGGGATTTCACCATCTATGCTCCGGAATATCATCAAAAAGTCCTGAGAATCAGGAGAAATCCCTGCACGTAAGCCATTGTCAGGACTTGGACTATGGCGTGGATTGTTTTCCCAGGGTGCCAAGCGAATGGAGTGGAAACGGCGATGGCGTGAAGGTAAAGACATCTTTATTTTAACACCAAAACTAAAAAAAAAGGAAACATCAAACATGTGACGTCATCGTCTGCGACTTCCGGTACAGGCAAGGCTTTTCTCTTAGCACTGAAAGTTCCGAACTTTATCGTGGATGTTCTCTACTAAATCCTTTCAGCAAAAATATGGCAATATCGCGAAATGATCAAGTATGACACATAGAATGGACCTGCTATCCCCGTTTAAATAAGAAAATCTCATTTCAGTAGGCCTTTAAATCTCTACTATGCAAAGCCAAAGCCATTTATCAACAACATCCAGAAACGCTTCGCTGGGCCTGAGCTCATCTAAGATAGACTGATGCGAAGTGGAAAAGTGTTCTGTGGTTTGAAGGGTCCACATTTCAAATTGCTTTTGGAAACCGCAGACCAAAGAGGAAAAGAACCATTTGGATTGTTCTAGATGCAAAGTGTAAAAGCCAGCATTTGTGATGGTATTGGAGTTTTATTAGTGCCCAAGGCATGGGTAACTTACACATCTGTGAAGGTACCATTAATGTTGAAAGGTCCATACAGGTTTTGGAGCAACATAAGTTGCCATCCAAGCAACGTTATCATGGACACCCCTGCTTATTTCAGCAAGACGATGCCAAGTCACGTGTTACAACAGCATGACTTCATAGTAAGATTGTGGGTACTAAACTGGCCTGCCTGTACTCCAGACCTGTCTCCCATTGAAAATGTGTGAAGGCTAAAATATCAGAAGGGAGACTGTTGAACAACTTAACCCAGGGGTCACCAAGACGGTGCCCGCGGGCACCAGGTAGCCCGTAAGGACCAGATGAGTCGCCCACTGGCCTGTTATAAAAATAGCTCAAATAGCAGCACTTACCAGTGAGCTGCCTCTATTTTTTTTTCTTTTTTTTTTTTTTTTTACTAGCAAGCTGGTCTTTCTTAGCGCGACATTTTTAATTCAACGAGAAACAAAACTCAAATAGAATTTGAAAATCCAAGAAAAATGTTTTAAAGACTTGGTCTTCACTTGTTTGAATAAATTCATTAATTTTTTTACTTCGCATCTTATAAGTTTCAGAAAGACAATTTTAGAGAAAAAATACAACCTTAAAAATGATTTTAGGATTTTTAAACACATACATTTTTACCTTTTAAATTCCTTCCTCTTTTTTCCTGACAATTTAAATCAATGTTCAAGTATTTTTTGTATTTTTATTGTAAAGAATAATAAATACATTTTAATTTAATTCTTAATTTTAGCTTCTGTTTTTTCAACGAAGGATATTTGTAAAATATTTCTTCAAACTTCTTATGATTAAAATTCAAAAAAAATATTCTAGTAAATCTAGAAAATCTGTAGAATCAAATTTAAATCTCTTTTCAAAGTCTTCTGAATTTCTTTTAAAATTTTTGTTCTGAAAAATCGAGAAGAAATAATGATTTGTCTTTGTTAGAAATATAGCTTTGTTATATATTCTAACAAAGTCCAGATTGGATTTTAACCTATTTAAAACATGTCATCAAAATTCTAAAATCAATCTTAATCAGTAAAAATGACTAATGATGTTCCATAAATTATTTTTTTAAATTTTTTTTCAAAAAGATTCGAATTAGCTAGTTTTTCTATTAATTTTTTTCGGTTGAATTTTGAACTTTAAAGAGTCGAAATTGAAGATAAACTATGTTTCAAAATTTAATTTTAATTTTTTGTGTGTTTTCTCCTCTTTTAAACCGTTCAATTGAGTGTTTTTTTCATCATTTATTCTCTACAAAAAACCTTCCGTAAAACGAAAAAAAAAGTATGTGAGTGTGAATGTTGTCGGTCTATCTGTGTTGGCCCTGCGATGAGGTGGCGACTTGTCCAGGGTGTACCCCGCCTTCCGCCCGATTGTAGCTGAGATAGGCGCCAGCGCCCCCCGCAACCCCGAAAGGGAATAAGCGGTAGGAAATGGATGGATGGATGGAATGACAGACAGAAATATCAATTTTTAATATATATATATATATATATATATATATATATATATATATATATATATATATATATATATATATATATATATATATATATATCGATTTATTTATTAAAGGTAAATTGGCAATTTATTTAAGTGTGTATCAAACTGGTAGCCCTTGGCATTAATCAGTACCCAAGAAGTACCTCTTGGTTTCAAAAATGTTGGTGACCCCTGACTTAAGCTGTACATCAAGCAAGAATGGGAAAGAATTCCACTTCAAAAATGTGTCTGCTCAGTTCCCAAACCTTTATTGAGTGTTGTTAAAAGGAAAGGCCATGTAACACACTGGTAAAATTGCCTGTTTTGCAATATTTTGCTGCCATTAAATTCTAAGTTCATGATTATTTGCAAAAGAAAATAAAGTTTCTCAGTGTGAACATGAAACATCTAGTCTTTGCAGTCTATTCAATTGAATATTGTGACGCTTTCCTGGCATCGTGATGTGGTTGCGTTCTCTAATGGATGCAACCGGAATGGACAGAGCGTGAAGGTAAGAATGATGTTTTATTTACAACTACAAAAATAGACTAAGAACAAAAAGACTTGCACAAAGGCACTATGGACAAAACCAACAGAACTAGCCTGTGAGCTAGAAGGAACAAAAGACGCTAGCATTTGAGCTAGGGAAATAAACAAAGGAAGGATTGATTGATTGATACTTTTATTAGTAGATTGCACAGTACAGTACATATTCCGTACAACTGACCACTAAATGGTAACACCCGAATAAGTTTTTCAACTTGTTTAAGTCGGGGTCCACGTTAATCAATTCATGGTAAAATAGCGACGAATGTAACGAGTTCAAAAAGGTATTTACCACAATGCGGGATAGCGACGTCACCTGTTGCATCCAAAGCAAATTAGACTGCGAGACTGAACCAACCAAAAGGGCAGGCTTAAATACAGGAGGTAATCAAAAAGCAGGTGCGCGTGAGAAACAAAAGGCAGGTGACACAGATACGTCCGGTCCGATGACCATGGATGAAGTACTGGCTGTCCAGAGTCGAGACCCAGGATGGACCGCTCGCCTGTGTATCGGTTGGGGACATCTCTACGCTGCTGATCCGCCTCCGCTTGGGATGGTTTCCTGTGGACGGGGCTCTCGCTGCTGTCTTGGATCCGCTTTGAACTGAACTCTCGCGGCTGTGTTGGAGCCACTATGGATTGAACTTTCACAGTATCATGTTAGACCCGCTCGACATCCATTGCTTTCGGTCCCCTAGAGGGGGGGGGGTCCTCTCTGAGGTCCTCTCCAAGGTTTCTCATAGTCAGCATTGTCACTGGCGTCCCACTGGATGTGAATTCTCCCTGCCCACTGGGTGTGAGTTTTCCTTGCCCTTTTGTGGGTTCTTCCGAGGATGTCGTAGTCGTAATGATTTGTGCAGTCCTTTGAGACATTTGTGATTTGGGGCTATATAAATAAACATTGACATGCACCTGGGGATAGGTTGATTGGCAACACTAAATTGGCTCTAGTGTTTGAATGTGAGTGTGAATGTTGTCTGTCTATCTGTGTTGGCCCTGCGATGAGGTAGCGACTTGTCCAGGGTGTACCCCGCCTTCCGCCCGAGTGTAGCTGAGATAGGCGCCAGCGCCCCCCGCGACCCCAAAAAAAGGGAATAAGCGGTAGAAAATGGATGGATGGATGGATGATTGGCATTGATTGAACAAAACAGGGAGTGCCACCAGGAACTAAGGAAGTCAAATAACAAACAGGATGTGATATATAACATAACAAAACCTGAATATGCCATTATCCAAGCAGCGGATCATGACAAATATAAATTGAAAAGGATTTGCAAATCATTGTATTCTCTTTTTATTTACCATTTACCCAAGGTGACAACTTCACTGCTTTTGGCTTGTGTAGGTGACTATGAAGAATCTGACTTTTTATCACATGTTGAAATGCACACAGCAGGAGCTGGCAGGAAGAGGTTGGAGTTAAGTACTTCCTGCCATGACATCATATGTTGGCCATCATGGTCATGTGACAGACAGGTGACAGAAGTGAAACACAAGGGGATTTCACTGGATGAAAAGACAAAAAGTGTCCCTAGTGGTCTTGGCGAGTTTTTTTCTCCAGCAGGAGATTTTTAAGCCTCCTTCAGGAGGACTTTTCAATCTAATCTCCACAGAAGTCTGGTGTGTGGACGATGCAGATTGTGTGTGTGACCATCTGTCTTCTGTTGGGGATTTCATCTTCTTGACTAAATATCTCTTTTCTTTTTTTCTCTGCACTGAGATGGATGAGAAGTGTGGACCTTCCAAAACTTCTTTAGCTAAACTACTATTTCATTTGTCATGGCTTCTTCTGGTTTATATATATATATATATATATATATATATATATATAAAACTGTGCAGTGTGTCCATCTATCCATCCGCTTATCCGAGGTCGGGTCGCGGGGGCAGCAGCCTAAGCAGGGAAACCCAGACTTCCCTCTCCCCAGCCACTTCGTCCCGCTCCTCCCGGGGATCCCGAGGCGCTCCCAGGCCAGCCGGGAGACATAGTCTTCCCAGCGTGTCCTGGGTCTTCCCCGTTGCCTCATACCGGTCGGACGTGACCGAAACACCTCCCTAGGGAGGCGCTCGGGTGGCATCCTGACCAGATGCCCGAACCACCTCATCTGGCTCCTCTCGATGTGGAGGAGCAGCGGCTTTACGTTGAGTTCCTCCCGGATGGCAGAGCTTCTCACCCTATCTCTAAGGGAGAGCCCCGCCACCCGGCGGAGGAAACTCATTTCAGTCGCTTGTACCCGTGATCTTATCCTTTCGGTCATGACCCAAAGCTCATGACCATAGGTGAGGATGGGAACGTAGATCGACCGGTAAATTGAGAGCTTTGCCTTCCGGCTCAGCTCCTTCTTCACCACAACGGATCGGTACAACGTCCGCATTACTGAAGACGCCGCACCGATCCGCCTGTCGACCTCACGATCCACTTTTCCCTGAGTCGTGAACAAGACTCCGAGGTACTTGAACTCCTCCACTTGGGGCAAAATCTCCTCCCCAACCCAGAGATGGCACTCTACCCTTTTCCGGGCGAGAACCATGGACTCGGAATTGGAGGTGCTGATTCTCATCCCAGTCGCTCACACTCGGCTGCGAACCGATCCAGTGAGAGCTGAAGATCTTGGCTAGATGAAGCCATCAAGACCACATCATCTGCAAAAAGCAGAGACCTGATTCTGCAGCCACCAAACCAGAACCCCTCAACGCCCTGACTGCGACTAGAAATTCTGTCCATAAAAGTTATGAACAGAAACGGTGACAAAGGACAGCCCTGACGGAGTCCAACCCTCACTGGAAACGGGTCCAACTTACTGCCGGCAATGCGGACCAAGCTCTCACACTGATCCGACAGGGAGCGGACCGCCACATTTAGACAGTCCGATACCTCATACTCTCTGAGCACTCCCCACAGGAATTCCTGAGGGACACGGTCAAATGCCTTCTCCAAGTCCACAAAGCACATGTAGACTGCCTGGGCAAACTCCCATGCACCCTCAAGGACCCTGCCGAGAGTATAGGGCAGGTCCACAGTTCCACGACCAAGACGAAAACCACACTTTTCCACCTGAATCTGAGGTTCGACTATCCGGCGTAGCCTCCTCTCCAGTACCCTTGAATAGACCTTACCGGGAAGGCTAAAGAGTGTGATTCCACGATAGTTGGAACACACCCTCCGGTCCCCCTTCTTAAAGAGAGGACCGACCACCCCGGTTTGCCAATCCAGAGGTACCGCCCCCGATGTCCACGTGATGTTGCAGAGTCTTGTCAACCAAGACAGCCCCACAGCATCCAGAGCCTAAAGGAACTCCGGGCGGTACTCATCCACCCCCGGGGCCTTTTTAACTACCTCGGCAACTTCAGCCCCAGAAATAGAAGAGCCCACCACAGATTCCCCAGGCAGGATTGAGGAGGTCTTTGAAGTATTCCTCCACCGATCCACAACATCCGCAGTCGAGGTCAGCAGAACACCATCCCCACCATACACGGTGTTGACACTGCACTGCTCCCCCTTTCTGAGGCGGCGGATGGTGGTCCAGAATCGCTTCGAAGCAGTCCCGAAGTCGTTTTCCATGGCTTCCCCGAACTCCTCCCATGTCCGAGTTTTTGCCTCCGCGACCGCTGAAGCCGCACACAGCTTGGCCTGTCGGTACCAGTCTGCTGCTTCCAGAGTCCTATGAGCCAAAAAAGCCCGATAGGACTCTTTCTTCAGCTTGACGGCATCCCTCACCGCTGGTGTCCACCAAAGGGCTCTAGGATTACCGCCCCGACAGGCACCAACTACCTTGCGGCCACAGCTCCAATCAGCCGCCTCGACAATAGAGGTGCGGGACATTGAGTCCGAGTGGACCATGTTCTGCACCTCCCTTGTGACATGTTCAAAGTTCTTCCGGAGGTGGGAATTGAAACGTTCTCTGACAGGTGACCCTGCCAGACGTTCCCACGTGTCTAAAACATGAGACCGCAAATCCAATGAAACAACTACAAAGTCGATCATGGAACTGTGGCCTAGAGTGTCCTGGTGCCAAGTGCACATATGGACACCCTGATGTTTGAACAAGGTGTTTGTTGTGGACAAACTATGATGAGCACAAAAGTCCAATAACAAAACACCACTCCGGTTCAGATCTGGGCAGCCATTCTTCCCAATCACGCCTATATACATACATATATATATATATATATATATATATATATATATATATATATATATATATATATATATATATATATATATATATATATATATACATATATATATATATATATATATATATATATACATATATATATATATACTTGCAGTGTGTATTATGTACATATTATATACTGTATTGTTATGAAGGGGTCTGTGACTAAATTTTATATATATATATATATATATATATATATATATATATATATATATATATATATATATATATATATATCAAAAATCAGTGGCGCATTATGAAGCGTAAAATACGACAACAGAGACCCCGGACTGTTGAACGACTGAAGCTCTACATAAAGCAAGAATGGGAAAGAATTCCACTTTCAAAGCTTCAACGATTAGTTTCCTCAGTTCCCAAACATTTATTGAGTGTTGTTAAAAGAAAAGGTGATGTAACACAGTGGTGAACATGCCCTTTCCCAACTACTTTGGCACGTGTTGCAGCCATGAAATTCTAAGTTAATTATTATTTGCAAAAAAAAAACAAGTTTATGAGTTTGAACATCAAATATGTTGTCTTTGTAGTGCATTCAACTGAATATGGGTTGAAAAGGATTTGCAAATCATTGTATTCCATTTATATTTACATCTAACACAATTTCCCAACACATATGGAAACGGGGTATATATATATATATATATATATATATATATATATATATATATATATATATATATATATATATGTATATATATATATATATATATGTGCAGTGTGTATATTAGAGGCTGATTGAGGGTTTTGATGTAGTTTTAGAGAACTTTGAAGGCTACAATGGTGACTCCCATTAGCAGCATTTTGCAATTCATCTTTAGAATCCTCAAAAGCAAAACAAAATGTGTCTTCTAGACCATGGGTGTCAAACTCTGGCCCGCGGGCCAAATTTTCCCGGGAGACTCCCGAAGTTCAGTGCCCCTCCCAATTTCTCCCGATTTCCACCCGGACAATAATATTGGGGGCGGACCGTAAAAGCACTGCCTTTGGCGTTCTCTACATGTCGCCACGTCTGCTTTTCCTCCATACAAACAGCGTGCCGGCACACTCACATAATATATGCGGCTCACACACACACACAAGTGTATGCAAGGCATACTTGGTCAACAGCCATACAGGTCACACTGAGGGTGGCCATATAAACAACTTTAACACTGTTACAAATATACGCCACACTGTGAACCCACAGCAAACAAGAATGACAGACACATTTCTGGAGAACATCCGCACCGTAACACAACATAAACACAACTGTGTTTATGCTGTGGGGCGGTTTAGCTCGGTTGGTAGAGCGGCCGTGCCAGCAACTTGAGGATTGAAGGTTCGATTCCCGCATCCGCCATCCTAGTCACTGCTGTTGTGTCCTTGGGCAAGACACTTTACCCACCTGCTCCCAGTGCCACCCACACTGGTTTAAATGTAACTTAGATATTGGGTTTCACTATGTAAAGCGCTTTGAGTCACTAGAGAAAAGGCGCTATATAAATATAATTCACTTCACTTCACAACTGAACAAATACCCAGAACCCCTTGCATCACTAACTCTTCCGGGATGCTACAATATACACCCCCGCTACCACCAAACCCCGCCCCAACTCAAACCCGCCGCCGAAAAGAGGCATTCAATTTGTATTTTTATTTTGTTTGATATGCCATTGATATTTTTTTATTATTATTATTTAAAACTCGATTTTGCATGTCACTATAAAGTTATATAAGCCTTGCTTGGTCAATATTCAATGCAAAACTTGTTTGGGTCCCTATTAAAGGATTAATTTGTTCAACCTCGGCCCGCGGCTTCGTTCAGTTTTAAATTTTGGCCCACTTTGTATTTGAGTTCGACACCCCTGTTCTAGACTCTCATAATGATAAATGGGTAGTACTTGTATAGCGCTTTTCTACCTTCAAGGTACTCAAAGCGCTTTGACACTACTTCCACATTTACCCATTCACACACTGATGGAGGGAGCTGCCATGCAAGGCGCCAACCAGCGCCCATCAGGAGCAAGGGTGAAGTGTTTTGCTCAGGACACAACGGACGTGACAAGGTTGGCACTAGGTGGGATTTGAACCAGGGACCCTCGGGTTGCGCACGGCAACTCTCCCACTGCGCCACGCCACGGTGAATGATAGACAAAATTCTAAAAAAAGTGCAGTTCCCCATTGAGCTCTTGTATCCATCATTTCATTATTCTAATCTTACAATAAATTGAAGGGTTTTTTCTGTGAAGGTGCTAACTACCATACAAATGATGCTAACTACCATAGAAACTGTGAAGGTATGGTCTGGCAACATTCGAGGCCATCTCACGACTCGTTAATGGGACAAAACAAACATGTCTTCTCCACCCACTTGCTGGCAGTCATTAAGGAGCCATTTGTAATATAAGGACCATCGGTGCTAAATATCATGAACTTATCACTCTCCTGCGGTACTGTTCCTCTTCTGCCTAAAAGACCTAACCTCGACTCTGCTAAATACCAGCCAGTGACACCTCTAGTCTATCACTAAAATCCTGGCAAAACGAGAAAGTTGAATCATGGTGCGACTGTACTATACAGTTCAGGTCCGATTTGAAGGATCTGTCTTACCTGCGTACAAAACGGACTAGCGAGCACCATCCTATCTTGCTGAATGTTCCGTACTGAAATCTGCGTTCTAAGACTGCGGCTTTATTATTGAAAGCGTTACTAAAACGGCCTTCTTTCATGTCCGTAATATCGCTAAAATTCGCTCCATTTTGTCCACTAAAGACGCTGAGATCATTATCCATGCGTTTGTTACATCTCGCCTCGACTACTGTAACGTATTATTTTCGGGTCTCCCCATGTCTAGCATTAAAAGATTACAGTTGGTACAAAATGCGGCTGCTAGACTTTTGACAAGAACAAGAAAGTTTGATCACATTACGCCTGTACTGGCTCACCTGCACTGGCTGCCTGTGACTTTAAGGTTTTACTACTTACGTATAAAATACTACACGGTCTAGCTCCATCCTATCTTGCCGATTGTATTGTACCATATGTCCCGGCAAGAAATCTGCGTTCAAAAGACTCCGGCTTATTAGTGATTCCTAGAGCTCAAAAAAAGTCTGCGGGCTATAGAGCGTTTTCCGTTCGGGCTCCAGTACTCTGGAATGCCCTCCCGGTAACAGTTCGAGATGCTACCTCAGTAGAAGCATTTAAGTCTCACCTTAAAACTCATCTGTATACTCTAGCCTTTAAATAGACCTCCTTTTTAGACCAGTTGATCTGCCGCTTCTTTTCTTTCTCCTATGTCCCCCCCTCCTTTGTGGAGGGGGTCCGGTCCGATGACCATGGATGAAGTACTGGCTGTCCAGAGTCGAGACCCAGGATGGACCGCTCGTCGGGACCCAGGATGGACCGCTCGCCTGTATCGGTTGGGGACATCTCTACGCTACTGATCCGCTTGAGATGGTTTCCTGTGGACGGGACTCTCGCTGCTGTCTTGGATCCGCTTGAACTGAACTCTCGCGGCTGTGTTGTAGCCACTATGGATTGAACTTTCACAGTATCATGTTAGACCCGCTCGACATCCATTGCTTTCGGTCCCCTAGAGGGGGGGGGTTGCCCACATCTGAGGTCCTCTCCAAGGTTTCTCATAGTCAGCATTGTCACTGGCGTCCCACTGGATGTGAATTCTCCCTGCCCACTGGGTGTGAGTTTTCCTTGCCCTTTTGTGGGTTCTTCCGAGGATGTTGTAGTCGTAATGATTTGTGCAGTCCTTTGAGACATTTGTGATTTGGGGCTATGTAAATAAACATTGATTGATTGATTGATTGATTCCCAGAGCCCACAACAAGTCAACAGGCTTTGGAGCGTTTTCTATTCCAGTTCCGGCTGTAGCTGAACCACTCTTCTATACATCAGTTGGTGACGTCTCTGCGTTGTGGACTTGCATGGACGAAGTTTGCCCTGGATCAAGTCGAGGAGATCTACCTCATTCATATTTATAATAGATATTTATTTATTTTTATAGACAGAATTTCTAGGCGCAGTCAAGGCATTGAGGGGTTCCGGTTTGGTGGCCGCGGGATTAGGTCTCTGCTTTTTGCGGACGATGTGGTCCTGATGGCTTCATCCGGCCGGGATCTTCAGCTCTCACTGGATCGGTTCGCAGCCGAGTGTGAAGCGGCCGGAATGAGAATCAGCACCTCCAAGTCCGAGTCCATGGTTCTCTCCCGGAAAAGGGTGGAGTGCCATCTCCGGGTTGGGGAGGAGTTCAAGTACCTAGGAGTCTTGTTCACGAGTGGGGGAAGAGTGGATCGTGAGATCGACAGGCGGATCGGTGCGGCGTCTTCAGTAATGCGGGCGTTGTACCGATCCGTTGTGGTGAAGAAGGAGCTGAGCCGGAAGGCAAAGCTCTCAATTTACCGGTCGATCTACGTTCCCATCCTCACCTATGGTCATGAGCTTTGGTTCATGACCGAAAGGATAAAATCACGGGTACAAGCGGCTGAAATGAGTTTCCTCCGCCCTTAGAGATAGGGTGAGAAGCTCTGTCATCCGGGAGGGACTCAAAGTAAAGCCGCTGCTCCTTCACATGGAGAGGAGCCAGATGAGGTGGTTCGGGCATCTGGTCAGGATGCCACCCGAACGCCTCCCGAGGGAGGTGTTTAGGGCACGTCCAACCGGTAGGAGGACACGTTGGGAAGACCCAGGACACGTTGGGAAGACTATGTCTCCCGGCTGGCCTGGGAACGCCTCGGGATCCCCCAGGAAGAGCTAGACGAAGTGGCTGGGGAGAGGGAAGTCTGGGGTTCCCTGCTTGGGCTGCTGCCCCCGCGACCCGACCTCGGATAAGCGGAAGAAAATGGATGGATGGATGGATTTATTTATTTATGAAAGAGACATTTTTCTTATCGAGTTAATGGTGTTTAATGATAAAACAAGCATGTTTAACACATATAGATTCCTTTCTTTCACGAAGACAAGAATATAAGTTGGTGTATTACCTGACTCTGATGACTTGCATTGATCGGAATCAGACAGTAATGATGATAACGTCCGCATTTTCAAATGGAGGAGAAAAAAATTCGCATGAAAGTGTTTGGATTTGGCATCTCGTTTGTCTAACTTGTATACTCCTTTTTTAACTTTGTTATGAGAGTAGCATATGTGTGTGTGGCCCTTTAATGTGTTGACAGCAGCTGAGTGACGTCAGTGAGTGTGTGGGCGAGCGAGGAGAGGGAGCGGTCGCTGAGGGCGGGGGATAAATACATTGCCTTCAAACGCCGTAGCCTGCTAGCTTGTGCACGCTAGCTTTCTGAGACTCTTATTTTGTTAGCACAGGCAGGTTGAAGCAGGTCTTTTATGGTGAAGACAGGAACTCTGCAGTCGGTCTTTATAGTTTTGACAGCAGTTACGGCCCAAGAGTCTGTTGAAATAAAAAGTGTTTCTTTCCTCCGGTCAGTGTTTTTTTTTCTTAATAATGAGCTCGTAGCAGCCAGCGTCATCTCAAAAGATCCTCGGGTGCCGAGAATGTCAAACAACTGACGAAAGTAAAGTCTATCTTGCCGATTGTATTGTACCATATGTCCCGGCAAGAAATCTGCGTTCAAAAGACTCCGGCTTATTAGTGATTCCTAGAGCCCCAAAAAAGTCTGCGGGCTATAGAGCGTTTTCCGTTCGGGCTCCAGTACTCTGGAATGCCCTCCCGGTAACAGTTCAAGATGCTACCTCAGTAGAAGCATTTAAGTCTCACCTTAAAACTCATCTGTATACTCTAGCCTTTAAATAGACCTCCTTTTTAGACCAGTTGATCTGCCGCTTCTTTTCTTTTTTCTCCTATGTCCCCCCCTCCCTTGTGGAAGGGGTCCGGTCCGATGACCATGGATGAAGTACTGGCTGTCCAGAGTCGAGACCCAGGATGGACCACTCGCCTGTATCGATTGGGGACATCTCTACGCTGCTGATCCGCCTCCGCTTGGGATGGTTTCCTGTGGATGGGACTCTTGCTGCTGTCTTGGATCCGCTTCGAACTGAACTCTCGCGGCTGTGTTGGAGCCACTATGGATTGAACTTTCACAGTATCATGTTAGACCCGCTCGACATCCATTGCTTTCGGTCCCCTAGAGGGGGGGGTTGCCCACATCTGAGGTCCTCTCCAAGGTTTCTCATAGTCAGCATTGTCACTGGCGTCCCACTGGATGTGAATTCTCCCTGTACTCTAGCCTTTCAATAGACCTCCTTTTTAGACCAGTTGATCTGCCGCTTCTTTTCTTTTTTCTCCTATGTCCCCCCCTCCCTTGTGGAGGGGGTCCGGTCCGATGACCATGGATGAAGTACTGGCTGTCCAGAGTCGAGACCCAGGATGGACCGCTCATCGGGACCCAGGATGGACCGCTCGCCTGTGTATCGGTTGGGGACACCTCTACGCTGCTGATCCACCTCCGCTTGGGATGGTTTCGTGTGGACGGGACTCTCGCTGTTGTCTTGGATCCGCTTTGAACTGAACTCTCGCGGCTGTGTTGGAGCCACTATGGATTGAACTTTCTCAGTATCATGTTAGACCCGCTCGACATCGATTGATTTCTGTCCCCTAGAGGGGGTGGGGGGTTGCCCACATTTGAGGTCCTCTCCAAGGTTTCTCATAGTCAGCATTGTCCCTGGCGTCCCACTGGATGTGAATTCTCCCTGTACTCTAGCCTTTAAATAGACCTCCTTTTTAGACCAGTTGATCTGCCGCTTCTTTTCTTTTTTCTCCTATGTCCCCCCCCTCCCTTGTGGAGGGGGTCCGGTCCGATGACCATGGATGAAGTACTGGCTGTCCAGAGTCGAGACCCAGGATGGACCGCTCGTCGGGACCCAGGATGGACCGCTCGGCTGTATCGATTGGGGACATCTCTACGCTCCGCTTGGGATGGTTTCCTGTGGACGGGACTCTCGCTGCTGTCTTGGATCCGCTTCGAACTGAACTCTCGCGGCTGTGTTGGAGCCACTATGGATTGAACTGTCACAGTATCATGTTAGACCCGCTCGACATCCATTGCTTTCGGTCCCCTAGAGGGGGGGGTGGGGTTGCCCACATCTGAGGTCCTCTCCAAGGTTTCTCATAGTCAGCATTGTCACTGGCGTCCCACTGGATG
>NC_084613.1:81570290-81655290 GCF_033978795.1 Nerophis ophidion
ATGTTGTAGTCCTCCCTAGTAGAGACTGTGACATGTGAAGATGTTGTAGTCCTCCCTAGTAGAGACTGTGACATGTGAAGATGTTGTAGTCCTCCCTAGTAGAGACTGTGACATGTGAAGATGTTGTAGTCCTCCCTAGTAGAGACTGTGACATGTTGAAGATGTTGTAGTCCTCCCTAGTAGAGACTGTGACATGTGAAGATGTTGTAGTCCTCCCTAGTAGAGACTGTGACATGTGAAGATGTTGTAGTCCTCCCTAGTAGAGACTGTGACATGTGAAGATGTTGTAGTCCTCCCTAGTAGAGACTGTGACATGTGAAGATGTTGTAGTCCTCCCTAGTAGAGACTGTGACATGTTGAAGATGTTGTAGTCCTCCCTAGTAGAGACTGTGACATGTGAAGATGTTGTAGTCCTCCCTAGTAGAGACTGTGACATGTGAAGATGTTGTAGTCCTCCCTAGTAGAGACTGTGACATGTTGAAGATGTTGTAGTCCTCCCTAGTAGAGACTGTGACATGTGAAGATGTTGTAGTCCTCCCTAGTAGAGACTGTGACATGTGAAGATGTTGTAGTCCTCCCTAGTAGAGACTGTGACATGTGAAGATGTTGTAGTCCTCCCTAGTAGAGACTGTGACATGTTGAAGATGTTGTAGTCCTCCCTAGTAGAGACTGTGACATGTTGAAGATGTTGTAGTCCTCCCTAGTAGAGACTGTGACATGTGAAGATGTTGTAGTCCTCCCTAGTAGAGACTGTGACATGTTGAAGATGTTGTAGTCCTCCCTAGTAGAGACTGTGACATGTGAAGATGTTGTAGTCCTCCCTAGTAGAGACTGTGACATGTGAAGATGTTGTAGTCCTCCCTAGTAGAGACTGTGACATGTGAAGATGTTGTAGTCCTCCCTAGTAGAGACTGTGACATGTGAAGATGTTGTAGTCCTCCCTAGTAGAGACTGTGACATGTGAAGATGTTGTAGTCCTCCCTAGTAGAGACTGTGACATGTGAAGATGTTGTAGTCCTCCCTAGTAGAGACTGTGACATGTTGAAGATGTTGTAGTCCTCCCTAGTAGAGACTGTGACATGTGAAGATGTTGTAGTCCTCCCTAGTAGAGACTGTGACATGTTGAAGATGTTGTAGTCCTCCCTAGTAGAGACTGTGACATGTGAAGATGTTGTAGTCCTCCCTAGTAGAGACTGTGACATGTGAAGATGTTGTAGTCCTCCCTAGTAGAGACTGTGACATGTTGAAGATGTTGTAGTCCTCCCTAGTAGAGACTGTGACATGTGAAGATGTTGTAGTCCTCCCTAGTAGAGACTGTGACATGTGAAGATGTTGTAGTCCTCCCTAGTAGAGACTGTGACATGTGAAGATGTTGTAGTCCTCCCTAGTAGAGACTGTGACATGTGAAGATGTTGTAGTCCTCCCTAGTAGAGACTGTGACATGTTGAAGATGTTGTAGTCCTCCCTAGTAGAGACTGTGACATGTGAAGATGTTGTAGTCCTCCCTAGTAGAGACTGTGACATGTGAAGATGTTGTAGTCCTCCTAGTAGAGACTGTGACATGTGAAGATGTTGTAGTCCTCCCTAGTAGAGACTGTGACATGTTGAAGATGTTGTAGTCCTCCCTAGTAGAGACTGTGACATGTGAAGATGTTGTAGTCCTCCCTAGTAGAGACTGTGACATGTGAAGATGTTGTAGTCCTCCCTAGTAGAGACTGTGACATGTTGAAGATGTTGTAGTCCTCCCTAGTAGAGACTGTGACATGTTGAAGATGTTGTAGTCCTCCCTAGTAGAGACTGTGACATGTGAAGATGTTGTAGTCCTCCTAGTAGAGACTGTGACATGTTGAAGATGTTGTAGTCCTCCCTAGTAGAGACTGTGACATGTTGAAGATGTTGTAGTCCTCCCTAGTAGAGACTGTGACATGTGAAGATGTTGTAGTCCTCCCTAGTAGAGACTGTGACATGTGAAGATGTTGTAGTCCTCCCTAGTAGAGACTGTGACATGTGAAGATGTTGTAGTCCTCCCTAGTAGAGACTGTGACATGTGAAGATGTTGTAGTCCTCCCTAGTAGAGACTGTGACATGTTGAAGATGTTGTAGTCCTCCCTAGTAGAGACTGTGACATGTGAAGATGTTGTAGTCCTCCCTAGTAGAGACTGTGACATGTGAAGATGTTGTAGTCCTCCCTAGTAGAGACTGTGACATGTTGAAGATGTTGTAGTCCTCCCTAGTAGAGACTGTGACATGTGAAGATGTTGTAGTCCTCCCTAGTAGAGACTGTGACATGTGAAGATGTTGTAGTCCTCCCTAGTAGAGACTGTGACATGTTGAAGATGTTGTAGTCCTCCCTAGTAGAGACTGTGACATGTGAAGATGTTGTAGTCCTCCCTAGTAGAGACTGTGACATGTGAAGATGTTGTAGTCCTCCCTAGTAGAGACTGTGACATGTGAAGATGTTGTAGTCCTCCCTAGTAGAGACTGTGACATGTTGAAGATGTTGTAGTCCTCCCTAGTAGAGACTGTGACATGTTGAAGATGTTGTAGTCCTCCCTAGTAGAGACTGTGACATGTGAAGATGTTGTAGTCCTCCCTAGTAGAGACTGTGACATGTGAAGATGTTGTAGTCCTCCCTAGTAGAGACTGTGACATGTTGAAGATGTTGTAGTCCTCCCTAGTAGAGACTGTGACATGTTGAAGATGTTGTAGTCCTCCCTAGTAGAGACTGTGACATGTGAAGATGTTGTAGTCCTCCCTAGTAGAGACTGTGACATGTTGAAGATGTTGTAGTCCTCCCTAGTAGAGACTGTGACATGTGAAGATGTTGTAGTCCTCCCTAGTAGAGACTGTGACATGTGAAGATGTTGTAGTCCTCCCTAGTAGAGACTGTGACATGTGAAGATGTTGTAGTCCTCCCTAGTAGAGACTGTGACATGTTGAAGATGTTGTAGTCCTCCCTAGTAGAGACTGTGACATGTTGAAGATGTTGTAGTCCTCCCTAGTAGAGACTGTGACATGTGAAGATGTTGTAGTCCTCCCTAGTAGAGACTGTGACATGTGAAGATGTTGTAGTCCTCCCTAGTAGAGACTGTGACATGTGAAGATGTTGTAGTCCTCCCTAGTAGAGACTGTGACATGTTGAAGATGTTGTAGTCCTCCCTAGTAGAGACTGTGACATGTTGAAGATGTTGTAGTCCTCCCTAGTAGAGACTGTGACATGTGAAGATGTTGTAGTCCTCCCTAGTAGAGACTGTGACATGTTGAAGATGTTGTAGTCCTCCCTAGTAGAGACTGTGACATGTTGAAGATGTTGTAGTCCTCCCTAGTAGAGACTGTGACATGTGAAGATGTTGTAGTCCTCCCTAGTAGAGACTGTGACATGTGAAGATGTTGTAGTCCTCCCTAGTAGAGACTGTGACATGTGAAGATGTTGTAGTCCTCCCTAGTAGAGACTGTGACATGTGAAGATGTTGTAGTCCTCCCTAGTAGAGACTGTGACATGTGAAGATGTTGTAGTCCTCCCTAGTAGAGACTGTGACATGTGAAGATGTTGTAGTCCTCCCTAGTAGAGACTGTGACATGTGAAGATGTTGTAGTCCTCCCTAGTAGAGACTGTGACATGTTGAAGATGTTGTAGTCCTCCCTAGTAGAGACTGTGACATGTGAAGATGTTGTAGTCCTCCCTAGTAGAGACTGTGACATGTTGAAGATGTTGTAGTCCTCCCTAGTAGAGACTGTGACATGTGAAGATGTTGTAGTCCTCCCTAGTAGAGACTGTGACATGTGAAGATGTTGTAGTCCTCCCTAGTAGAGACTGTGACATGTGAAGATGTTGTAGTCCTCCCTAGTAGAGACTGTGACATGTTGAAGATGTTGTAGTCCTCCCTAGTAGAGACTGTGACATGTGAAGATGTTGTAGTCCTCCCTAGTAGAGACTGTGACATGTGAAGATGTTGTAGTCCTCCCTAGTAGAGACTGTGACATGTGAAGATGTTGTAGTCCTCCCTAGTAGAGACTGTGACATGTGAAGATGTTGTAGTCCTCCCTAGTAGAGACTGTGACATGTGAAGATGTTGTAGTCCTCCCTAGTAGAGACTGTGACATGTGAAGATGTTGTAGTCCTCCCTAGTAGAGACTGTGACATGTTGAAGATGTTGTAGTCCTCCCTAGTAGAGACTGTGACATGTGAAGATGTTGTAGTCCTCCCTAGTAGAGACTGTGACATGTTGAAGATGTTGTAGTCCTCCCTAGTAGAGACTGTGACATGTGAAGATGTTGTAGTCCTCCCTAGTAGAGACTGTGACATGTGAAGATGTTGTAGTCCTCCCTAGTAGAGACTGTGACATGTGAAGATGTTGTAGTCCTCCCTAGTAGAGACTGTGACATGTGAAGATGTTGTAGTCCTCCCTAGTAGAGACTGTGACATGTTGAAGATGTTGTAGTCCTCCCTAGTAGAGACTGTGACATGTGAAGATGTTGTAGTCCTCCCTAGTAGAGACTGTGACATGTTGAAGATGTTGTAGTCCTCCCTAGTAGAGACTGTGACATGTGAAGATGTTGTAGTCCTCCCTAGTAGAGACTGTGACATGTTGAAGATGTTGTAGTCCTCCCTAGTAGAGACTGTGACATGTGAAGATGTTGTAGTCCTCCCTAGTAGAGACTGTGACATGTGAAGATGTTGTAGTCCTCCCTAGTAGAGACTGTGACATGTGAAGATGTTGTAGTCCTCCCTAGTAGAGACTGTGACATGTGAAGATGTTGTAGTCCTCCCTAGTAGAGACTGTGACATGTTGAAGATGTTGTAGTCCTCCCTAGTAGAGACTGTGACATGTGAAGATGTTGTAGTCCTCCCTAGTAGAGACTGTGACATGTGAAGATGTTGTAGTCCTCCCTAGTAGAGACTGTGACATGTGAAGATGTTGTAGTCCTCCCTAGTAGAGACTGTGACATGTGAAGATGTTGTAGTCCTCCCTAGTAGAGACTGTGACATGTGAAGATGTTGTAGTCCTCCCTAGTAGAGACTGTGACATGTGAAGATGTTGTAGTCCTCCCTAGTAGAGACTGTGACATGTGAAGATGTTGTAGTCCTCCCTAGTAGAGACTGTGACATGTGAAGATGTTGTAGTCCTCCCTAGTAGAGACTGTGACATGTGAAGATGTTGTAGTCCTCCCTAGTAGAGACTGTGACATGTGAAGATGTTGTAGTCCTCCCTAGTAGAGACTGTGACATGTGAAGATGTTGTAGTCCTCCCTAGTAGAGACTGTGACATGTTGAAGATGTTGTAGTCCTCCCTAGTAGAGACTGTGACATGTGAAGATGTTGTAGTCCTCCCTAGTAGAGACTGTGACATGTTGAAGATGTTGTAGTCCTCCCTAGTAGAGACTGTGACATGTTGAAGATGTTGTAGTCCTCCCTAGTAGAGACTGTGACATGTGAAGATGTTGTAGTCCTCCCTAGTAGAGACTGTGACATGTTGAAGATGTTGTAGTCCTCCCTAGTAGAGACTGTGACATGTGAAGATGTTGTAGTCCTCCCTAGTAGAGACTGTGACATGTGAAGATGTTGTAGTCCTCCCTAGTAGAGACTGTGACATGTGAAGATGTTGTAGTCCTCCCTAGTAGAGACTGTGACATGTTGAAGATGTTGTAGTCCTCCCTAGTAGAGACTGTGACATGTGAAGATGTTGTAGTCCTCCCTAGTAGAGACTGTGACATGTGAAGATGTTGTAGTCCTCCCTAGTAGAGACTGTGACATGTGAAGATGAGATGTTGTAGTCCTCCCTAGTAGAGATTGTGACATGTTGAAGATGTTGTAGTCCTCCCTAGTAGAGACTGTGACATGTGAGGATGATGTGTAGTCCTCCCTAGTAGAGACTGTGACATGTGAAGATGTTGTAAGTCCTCCTCTGAAGTAGAGGGACTGTGACATGTTGAAGATGTTGTAGTCCTCCCTAGTAGAGACTGTGACATGTTGAAGATGTTGTAGTCCTCCCTAGTAGAGACTGTGACATGTTGAAGATGTTGTAGTCCTCCCTAGTAGAGACTGTGACATGTGAAGATGTTGTAGTCCTCCCTAGTAGAGACTGTGACATGATGTTGTACCTAGTAGAGACTGTGATGTGGATGTGTAGTCCTCCCTAGTAGAGACTGTGACATGTGAAGATGTTGTAGTCCTCCCTAGTAGAGACTGTGACATGTGAAGATGTTGTAGTCCTCCCTAGTAGAGACTGTGACATGTGAAGATGTTGTAGTCCTCCCTAGTAGAGACTGTGACATGTGAAGATGTTGTAGTCCTCCCTAGTAGAGACTGTGACATGTGAAGATGTTGTAGTCCTCCCTAGTAGAGACTGTGACATGTGAAGATGTTGTAGTCCTCCCTAGTAGAGACTGTGACATGTGAAGATGTTGTAGTCCTCCCTAGTAGAGACTGTGACATGTGAAGATGTTGTAGTCCTCCCTAGTAGAGACTGTGACATGTGAAGATGTTGTAGTCCTCCCTAGTAGAGACTGTGACATGTGAAGATGTTGTAGTCCTCCCTAGTAGAGACTGTGACATGTTGAAGATGTTGTAGTCCTCCCTAGTAGAGACTGTGACATGTTGAAGATGTTGTAGTCCTCCCTAGTAGAGACTGTGACATGTTGAAGATGTTGTAGTCCTCCCTAGTAGAGACTGTGACATGTGAAGATGTTGTAGTCCTCCCTAGTAGAGACTGTGACATGTGAAGATGTTGTAGTCCTCCCTAGTAGAGACTGTGACATGTGAAGATGTTGTAGTCCTCCCTAGTAGAGACTGTGACATGTTGAAGATGTTGTAGTCCTCCCTAGTAGAGACTGTGACATGTGAAGATGTTGTAGTCCTCCCTAGTAGAGACTGTGACATGTGAAGATGTTGTAGTCCTCCCTAGTAGAGACTGTGACATGTTGAAGATGTTGTAGTCCTCCCTAGTAGAGACTGTGACATGTGAAGATGTTGTAGTCCTCCCTAGTAGAGACTGTGACATGTGAAGATGTTGTAGTCCTCCCTAGTAGAGACTGTGACATGTGAAGATGTTGTAGTCCTCCCTAGTAGAGACTGTGACATGTGAAGATGTTGTAGTCCTCCCTAGTAGAGACTGTGACATGTGAAGATGTTGTAGTCCTCCCTAGTAGAGACTGTGACATGTGAAGATGTTGTAGTCCTCCCTAGTAGAGACTGTGACATGTGAAGATGTTGTAGTCCTCCCTAGTAGAGACTGTGACATGTGAAGATGTTGTAGTCCTCCCTAGTAGAGACTGTGACATGTGAAGATGTTGTAGTCCTCCCTAGTAGAGACTGTGACATGTGAAGATGTTGTAGTCCTCCCTAGTAGAGACTTGTGACATGTTGAAGATGTTGTAGTCCTCCCTAGTAGAGACTGTGACATGTGAAGATGTTGTAGTCCTCCCTAGTAGAGACTGTGACATGTTGAAGATGTTGTAGTCCTCCCTAGTAGAGACTGTGACATGTGAAGATGTTGTAGTCCTCCCTAGTAGAGACTGTGACATGTTGAAGATGTTGTAGTCCTCCCTAGTAGAGACTGTGACATGTTGAAGATGTTGTAGTCCCTCCCTAGTAGAGACTGTGACATGTGAAGATGTTGTAGTCCTCCCTAGTAGAGACTGTGACATGTTGAAGATGTTGTAGTCCTCCCTAGTAGAGACTGTGACATGTGAAGATGTTGTAGTCCTCCCTAGTAGAGACTGTGACATGTGAAGATGTTGTAGTCCTCCCTAGTAGAGACTGTGACATGTTGAAGATGTTGTAGTCCTCCCTAGTAGAGACTGTGACATGTGAAGATGTTGTAGTCCTCCCTAGTAGAGACTGTGACATGTGAAGATGTTGTAGTCCTCCCTAGTAGAGACTGTGACATCGTGAAGATGTTGTAGTCCTCCCTAGTAGAGACTGTGACATGTGAAGATGTTGTAGTCCTCCCTAGTAGAGACTGTGACATGTGAAGATGTTGTAGTCCTCCCTAGTAGAGACTGTGACATGTGAAGATGTTGTAGTCCTCCCTAGTAGAGACTGTGACATGTTGAAGATGTTGTAGTCCTCCCTAGTAGAGACTGTGACATGTGAAGATGTTGTAGTCCTCCTAGTAGAGACTGTGACATGTGAAGATGTTGTAGTCCTCCCTTAGTAGAGACTGTGACATGTGAAGATGTTGTAGTCCTCCCTTAGTAGAGACTGTGACATGTGAAGATGTTGTAGTCCTCCCTAGTAGAGACTGTGACATGTGAAGATGTTGTAGTCCTCCCTAGTAGAGACTGTGACATGTGAAGATGTTGTAGTCCTCCCTAGTAGAGACTGTGACATGTGAAGATGTTGTAGTCCTCCCTAGTAGAGACTGTGACATGTGAAGATGTTGTAGTCCTCCCTAGTAGAGACTGTGACATGTGAAGATGTTGTAGTCCTCCCTAGTAGAGACTGTGACATGTGAAGATGTTGTAGTCCTCCCTAGTAGAGACTGTGACATGTTGAAGATGTTGTAGTCCTCCCTAGTAGAGACTGTGACATGTGAAGATGTTGTAGTCCTCCCTAGTAGAGACTGTGACATGTGAAGATGTTGTAGTCCTCCCTAGTAGAGACTGTGACATGTTGAAGATGTTGTAGTCCTCCCTAGTAGAGACCTGTGACATGTTGAAGATGTTGTAGTCCTCCCTAGTAGAGACTGTGACATGTTGAAGATGTTGTAGTCCTCCCTAGTAGAGACTGTGACATGTGAAGATGTTGTAGTCCTCCCTAGTAGAGACTGTGACATGTTGAAGATGTTGTAGTCCTCCCTAGTAGAGACTGTGACATGTTGAAGATGTTGTAGTCCTCCCTAGATTAGAGACTGTGACATGTGAAGATGTTGTAGTCCTCCCTAGTAGAGACTGTGACATGTTGAAGATGTTGTAGTCCTCCCTAGTAGAGACTGTGACATGTGAAGATGTTGTAGTCCTCCCTAGTAGAGACTGTGACATGTTGAAGATGTTGTAGTCCTCCCTAGTAGAGACTGTGACATGTGAAGATGTTGTAGTCCTCCCTAGTAGAGACTGTGACATGTGAAGATGTTGTAGTCCTCCCTAGTAGAGACTGTGACATGTGAAGATGTTGTAGTCCTCCTAGTAGACTGTGACATGTGAAGATGTTGTAGTCCTCCCTAGTAGAGACTGTGACATGTGAAGATGTTGTAGTCCTCCCTAGTAGAGACTGTGACATGTGAAGATGTTGTAGTCCTCCCTAGTAGAGACTGTGACATGTGAAGATGTTGTAGTCCTCCCTAGTAGAGACTGTGACATGTGAAGATGTTGTAGTCCTCCCTAGTAGAGACTGTGACATGTTGAAGATGTTGTAGTCCTCCCTAGTAGAGACTGTGACATGTGAAGATGTTGTAGTCCTCCCTAGTAGAGACTTGTGACAGGTTGAAGATGTTGTAGTCCTCCCTAGTAGAGACTGTGACATGTTGAAGATGTTGTAGTCCTCCCTAGTAGAGACTGTGACATGTGAAGATGTTGTAGTCCTCCCTAGTAGAGACTGTGACATGTTGAAGATGTTGTAGTCCTCCCTAGTAGAGACTGTGACATGTTGAAGATGTTGTAGTCCTCCCTAGTAGAGACTGTGACATGTGAAGATGTTGTAGTCCTCCCTAGTAGAGACTGTGACATGTTGAAGATGTTGTAGTCCTCCCTAGTAGAGACTGTGACATGTGAAGATGTTGTAGTCCTCCCTAGTAGAGACTGTGACATGTGAAGATGTTGTAGTCCTCCCTAGTAGAGACTGTGACATGTTGAAGATGTTGTAGTCCTCCCTAGTAGAGACTGTGACATGTGAAGATGTTGTAGTCCTCCCTAGTAGAGACTGTGACATGTTGAAGATGTTGTAGTCCTCCCTAGTAAAGACTGTGACATGTTGAAGATGTTGTAGTCCTCCCTAGTAGAGACTGTGACATGTTGAAGATGTTGTAGTCCTCCCTAGTAGAGACTGTGACATGTGAAGATGTTGTAGTCCTCCCTAGTAGAGACTGTGACATGTTGAAGATGTTGTAGTCCTCCCTAGTAGAGACTGTGACATGTTGAAGATGTTGTAGTCCTCCCTAGTAGAGACTGTGACATGTTGAAGATGTTGTAGTCCTCCCTAGTAGAGACTGTGACATGTGAAGATGTTGTAGTCCTCCCTAGTAGAGACTGTGACATGTTGAAGATGTTGTAGTCCTCCCTAGTAGAGACTGTGACATGTTGAAGATGTTGTAGTCCTCCCTAGTAGAGACTGTGACATGTTGAAGATGTTGTAGTCCTCCCTAGTAGAGACTGTGACATGTTGAAGATGTTGTAGTCCTCCCTAGTAGAGACTGTGACATGTTGAAGATGTTGTAGTCCTCCCTAGTAGAGACTGTGACATGTTGAAGATGTTGTAGTCCTCCCTAGTAGAGACTGTGACATGTTGAAGATGTTGTAGTCCTCCCTAGTAGAGACTGTGACATGTTGAAGATGTTGTAGTCCTCCCTAGTAGAGACTGTGACATGTGAAGATGTTGTAGTCCTCCCTAGTAGAGACTGTGACATGTTGAAGATGTTGTAGTCCTCCCTAGTAGAGACTGTGACATGTGAAGATGTTGTAGTCCTCCCTAGTAGAGACTGTGACATGTTGAAGATGTTGTAGTCCTCCCTAGTAGAGACTGTGACATGTTGAAGATGTTGTAGTCCTCCCTAGTAGAGACTGTGACATGTGAAGATGTTGTAATCCTCCCTAGTAGAGACTGTGACATGTGAAGATGTTGTAGTCCTCCCTAGTAGAGACTGTGACATGTGAAGATGTTGTAGTCCTCCCTAGTAGAGACTGTGACATGTTGAAGATGTTGTAGTCCTCCCTAGTAGAGACTGTGACATGTTGAAGATGTTGTAGTCCTCCCTAGTAGAGACTGTGACATGTTGAAGATGTTGTAGTCCTCCCTAGTAGAGACTGTGACATGTGAAGATGTTGTAGTCCTCCCTAGTAGAGATTGTGACATGTTGAAGATGTTGTAGTCCTCCCTAGTAGAGACTGTGACATGTGAAGATGTTGTAGTCCTCCCTAGTAGAGACTGTGACATGTGAAGATGTTGTAGTCCTCCCTAGTAGAGACTGTGACATGTGACAAAGAAAGAGATCCAAGACCAGGACTAAGAATTATGGTCACTTTTCATTTAGAAACACCAAGAGTGTCATCCTGTTTCTAGCACTCGTCCCTCTTAAGAACCTTTTGTCTCTCTGCTGGTGATGACCTTCCATTTAGTGTTAGAGCTTAGACCTCCAGGCCAGAGTGCTTTTCACTGAGGGCCAACTGCCACTTATGTTGCCGCATCTAACTGTCAATACTATTATTACACCATTTTTTAAATGTATTTTACTTGTAGTTTTTTTTTTTTTTTTAATCAAAATGTAAAAAAAATAAGTTGCAATGATTTCACTTTAGGCTTCACGGTGGCAGAGGGGTTAGTGCGTCTGCCTCACAATACGAAGTTCCTGCAGTCCTGGGTTCAAATCCAGGCTCGGGATCTTTCTGTGTGGAGTTTGCATGTTCTCCCCGTGAATGCGTGGGTTCCCTCCGGGTACTCCGGCTTCCTCCCACTTCCAAAGACATGCACCTGGGGATAGGTTGATTGGCAACACTAAATTGGCCCTAGTGTGTGAATGTGAGTGTGAATGTTGTCTGTCTATCTGTGTTGGCCCTGCGATGAGGTGGCGACTTGTCCAGGGTGTACCCTGCCTTCCGCCCGATTGTAGCTGAGATAGGCGCCAGCGCCCCCCGCGACCCCGAAAGGGAATAAGCGGTAGAAAATGGATGGATGGATGGATTTCACTTTAAAATGTAGTGTATATTACTGTAAATGTAGTGTATATTACTGTAAATGTAGTGTATATTATTGTATATGTAGTGTATATTACTGTAAATGGAGTGTATATTACTGTAAATGTAGTGTATATTACTGTAAATGGAGTGTATATTACTGTAAATGTAGTGTATATTACTGTAAATGTAGTGTGTATTACAGTACATGTAATGTATATTACTGTACATGTAGTGTATACGACTGTACATGTAGTGTATATTATTGTATATGTAGTGTATATAACTGTACATGTAGTGTATATTACTGTAAATGTAGTGTATATTACTGTACATGTAATGTATATTACTGTACATGTAGTGTATACGACTGTACATGTAGTGTATATTACTGTATATGTAGTGTATATAACTGTACATGTAGTGTATATTACTGTAAATGTAGTGTATATTACTGTACATGTAGTGTATATTACTGTAAATGTTGTGTATATTACTGTAGATGTAGTGTATTTTACTGCACATGTAGTGTATATTACTGTATAAATAGTGTTTACTACTGTAAATGTAGTATATATTTAACTGTACATGTAGTGTATATTACTGTAAATGTTGTGCATATTACTGTACATGTAGTGTATAAAACTGTACAAAAAATGTATATTACTGTACATGTAGTGTACATTAGTGTAAATGTAGTGTTTATGAATTTACTTGTAGTGTATATTACTATACATTTAATGTATATGACTGTACATGTAGTGTATATTACTGTATAAATAGTGTTTACTACTGTAAATGTAGTGTATATTTAACTGTAGATGTAGTGTATATTACTGCAAATGTTGTGCATATTACTGTACATGTAGTGTATAAAACTACAAAAAAATGTATATTACTGTAAATGTAGTGTTTATGAATGTACTTGTAGTGTATATGACTGTAAATGTAGTGCACCGTATATTACTGTACATGTAGTCTATATTACTGTAAATGTAGTGTAAATTACTGTAATTGTAGTGTATATTACTGTAAATGTTGTGCATATTACTGTACATGTAGTGTATAAAACTTTACAAATAATGTATATTACTGTACATGTAGTGTATATTATTGTAAATGTAGTGTATTTTACTGTAAATGTAGTGTATATTACTGTACATGTAGTCTATATTACTGTAAATGTAGTGTAAATTACTGTAATTGTAGTGTATATTACTGTAAATGTTGTGCATATTACTGTACATGTAGTGTATAAAACTTTACAAATAATGTATATTACTGTACATGTAGTGTATATTATTGTAAATGTAGTGTATTTTACTGTAAATGTAGTGTATATAACTGTACATGTAGTGTATTTTACTGTACAGTTAGTGTATATTACTGTATAAATAGTGTTTACTACTGTAAATGTAGTGTATATTACTGTAAATGTAGTGTATATTACAGTACATAGAAAAACACCACAACTGTTTTTATGCTTTAAAAAAAAGAAAAAGGCAACTCAGTTGTCAGAATTTTACTGTAAAAATTGGATTTTTTTTTTTTACTGTAAATAAAAAAAAACTGCAATTTTACAGTAAAATGTTGCCAGTTTGTTTGTTAGTTTTTGGGGTTTTTTAGTTGGTTTTTTTTACCACAAATCAACAAGTGTATATTTCTGAGTGTATTACTGTAATTGCCAAAACGGCACCACAGTCTATTTATAACAGTAAATAAAAATAAAAAGTACAGTTTTTTTTGTTTGTTTTTTTTTCATTGTAAAAAGCTCCGTCAATATCAGAAATCTATTTCTACTTTTACATTGCAGAATTTGATGGATCACTTGCTTTGGAAATGATTATTATTACTTTTTATTTCCATTCAAAACATGGTTTGAATGTTTGATCATATATGATTATATGATATTTGAGTTAAGGTCATTATTTAATTTGTATTTTCTTCTAAAAAATAAAGAATAGATTTAGTAAGAAAATCATTGACACATATTATTTCCAGGGGCCAAATCAAACAAAGTGGCCCCCGGGCCCTGACTTTGACACCTGTGCTAGTTTAAGCCATCTTGTAGGATAAATCCCCTCTGGCATCAAACCCCATCAGGGCGTGGCCTGTTCGGCAACAACAACAACAGCCACTTCCGGTCACATCTGCTGTGAAATGGGGATATATTGTCCCTATTATTGATCGAACCATTGTTCCCAATCCCGTGACGTGGATGCTTAATCCACGCGAACGGAACCCCCCCCAGCGTGTTTACCTGCAGCCCGGGGGGGAGAGGGAGTGGAAGGTGGAGAGGGAGAACATCTCAGCCCGGTCCGCCATCTTCTGACTCAACAGCCGCTGCAGACAATCAGGAGCAGTCCATCCACGGCACGGCGAGTTCTCCTCCACGCACACGATCCGCCGGATCTTCAAGCAGGGGCCGGGACTGCTCGGATCAGACCAGCTTTTGGGGCGTCATCGAGTCGTTCAGACGGACTGGAGCCTGGGTGCAGATCTGGTGTGGAAGAGGGGGGGGGGTAAAAACACGTCCGACACGGCGTCTGTGGATGCTGCGTGGGTCGGCAGTGCGGAGACAGGGAGGAGAGGAGAGGAGAGCGCGTCACCGAGTGGGATGCAGGAAGAGGGAGGAGAGGGATGCTCCACCGCCGGTGACGTCATCTACCCAAAAAAAAAAAAAAGAGCACCGCGCGTTAAAATGTTATATTCATCCAATATTTCCTTTCGTGGAATTATTGGTTGTGTACATGAGTCCACGCATGAATATATTTATATTCATTACAATTGGTTTTGTTCATTACATAATGTACATGCGGTGCAGTTACCCGCATGTGCCACTAGAGGTCACTCACTGCCTTACAATGTCCGGGCAGGAAGTTATTGACGTGACGCCTCAATTCCACTTCCGCTAACTGGCAGTGATGATAATAATAATAATAATGTTATCTTTTTTTTTCACCAAGTAGAACATCTGAAAACACTACAACCACCATCATGATGACATTAAATACAGTAGTGCAGTAGACCTAAGTATTCATTAAGTACCAATATAATGACATTAAATACAGTAGTGTAGTAGACTTAAGTATTCATTAAGTACCACCGTAATGACATTAAATACAGTAGTGTAGTAGACTTAAGTATTCATTAAGTACCACCATAATGACAACATTAAATACAGTAGTGTAGTAGACCTAAGTATTCTTTAAGTACCACCGTAATGACATTAAATACAGTAGTATAGTAGACCCAAGTATTCATTAAGTACCACCATAATGACAACATTAAATACCGTAGTGTGGTAGACCTAAGTACTCATTAAGTACCACCATGATGACATTAAGTACAGTAGTGTCGTAGACCTAAGTATTCATTAAGTACCACCATAAAGACAACATTAAAATAGTGTATTACTTCTAAGTATTCATCAAGTATCAACATTATGACATTAAATAGAGTAGTGTAGTAGACCTAAATATTCATTAAGTACTGACATAATGATATTAAATACAGTAGTGAAGTACACCTAAGTATTCATTAAGTACCACCATAATGACAACATTAAATACCGTAGTGTGGTAGACCTAAGTATTCATTAACTCCCACAATGATGACATTAAATAAATAGTGTAGTAGACCTAAGTATTAATCAAGCACCAACACAATGACATTAAATAGAGTAGTGTAGTAGACCTAAGTATTCATTAAGTACCACCATAATGACATTAAATGCAGTAGTGTAGTAGACCCAAGTATTCATTAAGTACCACTTAATGACAACATTAAATACAGTAGTGTGGTAGACCTAAGTATTCATTAAGTACCACAATAATGACAACATTAAAATAGTGTAGTACTTCTAAGTATTCATCAAGTATCAACATAATGACATTAAATACAGTAGTGTAGTAGACCTAAGTATTCATTAAGTACCCCCATAATGACGAATGCAGTAGTGTAGTAGACCCAAGTATTCATTAAGTACCAACATAATGACATTAAATACAGTAGTGTAGTAGACCTAAGTATTCATTAAGTACTAACATAATGACAACATTAAATACAGTAGTGTAGTAGACGTAAGTATTCATTAAGTACCAACATAATGACATTAAATAGAATAGTGTAGTAGACCTAAGTATTCATTAAGTACTGACATAATGACATTAAATAGGGTTGTGTAATATACCTAAGTATACATTAAGTACCACCATAATGACATTAAAAACAGTAGTGTAGTAAACCTAAGTATTCATTAAGTACCAACATAATGACATTAAATAGAATAGTGTAGTAGACCTAAGTATTCATTAAGTACTGACATAATGACATTAAATAGGGTAGTGTAATATACCTAAGTATACATTAAGTACCACCATAATGACATTAAAAACAGTAGTGTAGTAGACCCAAGTATTCATTAAGTACCAACATAATCGTCACGCCACGCCATCGTCCGCTGGGGTGGAGGGAGCATGGCCAGAGACAGGAGCAGACCCAACAAAGCAACCTCGATTACTGTAACGTATTATTTTCGGGTCTCCCCATGTCTAGCATTAAAAGATTACAGTTGGTACAAAATGCGGCTGCTAGACTTTTGACAAGAACAAGAAAGTTTGATCACATTACGCCTGTACTGGCTCACCTGCACTGGCTTCCTGTGACTTTAAGGTTTTACTACTTACGTATAAAATACTGCACGGTCTAGCTCCATCCTATCTTGCCGATTGTATTGTACCATATGTCCCGGCAAGAAATCTGCGTTCAAAGGACTCCGGCTTATTAGTGATTCCTAAAGCCCAAAAAAAGTCTGCGGGCTTATAGAGCGTTTTCCGTTCGGGCTCCAGTACTCTGGAATGCCCTCCCGGTAACAGTTCGAGATGCTACCTCAGTAGAAGCATTTAAGTCTCACCTTAAAACTCATTTGTATACTCTAGCCTTTAAATAGACCTCCTTTTTTAGACCAGTTGATCTGCCACTTCTTTTCTTTTTTCTCCTATGTCCCACTCTCCCTTGTGGAGGGGGTCCGGTCCGATGACCATGGATGAAGTACTGGCTGTCCAGAGTCGAGACCCAGGATGGACCGCTCGTCGGGACCCAGGATGGACCGTTCGCCTGTGTATCGGTTGGGGACATCTCTACGCTGCTGATCCGCCTCCGCTTGAGATGGTTTCCTGTGGACGGGACTCTCGCTGCTGTCTTGGGATCCGCTTTGAACTGAACTCTCGTGGCTGTGTTGGAGCCACTATGGATTGAACTTTCACAGTATCATGTTAGACCCGCTCGACATCCATTGCTTTCGGTCCCCTAAAGGGGGGGGGGGGGGGTTGCCCACATCTGAGGTCCTCTCCAAGGTTTCTCATAGTCAGCATTGTCACTGGTGTCCCACTGAATGTGAATTCTCCCTGCACACTGGGTGTGAGTTTTCCTTGCCCTTTTGTGGGTTCTTCCGAGGATGTTGTAGTCGTAATGATTTGTGCAGTCCTTCGAGACATTTGTGATTTGGGGCTATATAAATAAACATTGATTAATTGATTGATTGATAGAATGTACTTCCACTATTGTCCTATCTGTTCCAATGAATACTTACTTTTTCCCCCTCAGTCCTTCTTTCGTAAATTAACCAGATTCTAAACTTAATTTGGAAAAGAAGAGCCACAGATTACATGCTCAGTATTTGCAAAGACCCAAGTCGGGCAATATGAAGCATTTCATCCTCCCCCGTTGTGGTTGGTTATGGAGGCAATTTCAACTCAACCTGTTTCCCTTTAGAGCTCCAGCTCACTCTCCCATTCACTCATCTACCTTTTCTTTTACAAAAAAATCCAACCGTAAAAGCCTCATTCAAGATTTAAGAGCTGTCTTGGTTTACAGTCTTAGACCCATCACTGCTAAACGTGCTTTCCCTGCCTCTCTTATAGATGGTGCCTTTTTAAGGTGGTCAAGTCGAGGGGTCAACAACATTAAATATTTAAACATTGAAAACAGTTTTGCCTCTTTTCTGACTTTAAGGTTTTACTACTTACGTATAAAATACTACACGGTCTAGCTCCATCCTATCTTGCCGATTGTATTGTACCATATGTCCCGGCAAGAAATCTGCGTTCAAAGGACTCCGGCTTATTAGTGATTCCCAAAGCCCAAAAAAAGTCTGCGGGCTATAGAGCGTTTTCATTTCGGGCTCCAGTACTCTGGAATGCCCTCCCGGTAACAGTTCGAGATGCCACCTCAGTAGAAGCATTTAAGTCTCACCTTAAAACTCATCTGTACACTCTAGCCTTTAAATAGACTCCCTTTTTAGACCAGTTGATCTGCCGCTTCTTTTCTTTTTCTCCTATGTCCCACTCTCCCTTGTGGAAGGGGTCCGGTCCGATCCGGTGGCCATGTACTGCTCGCCTGTGTATCGGCTGGGGACATCTCTGCGCTGCTGATCCGCCTCCGCTTGGGATGGTTTCCTGCTGTGAACGGGACTCTCGCTGCTGTGTTGGATCCGCTTTGGACTGGACTCTCGCGACTGTGTTGGATCCATTATGGATTGAACTTTCACAGTATCATGTTAGACCCGCTCGACATCCATTGCTTTCCTCCTCTCCAAGGTTCTCATAGTCATCATTGTCACCGACGTCCCACTGGGTGTGAGTTTTTCCTTGCCCTTATGTGGGCCTACCGAGGATGTCGTAGTGGTTTGTGCAGCCCTTTGAGACACTAGTGATTCAGGGCTATATAAGTAAACATTGATTGATTGATTGATTGATTTTCAGCAACTGTTTGATTAATTTTCACTCCCGAAGCAACATTTCTTTGGATATCTACAAATCTGCACTTTTGCTCGCAACACTTTTCCTAGGTTTCCGGACTTACCGACTGAGGCAGTTTTAATAGCCAAATTTTTCTTTTGCGGCCTGAATCTTTGACGCCAATGAAGTCACTTTGGGTACCAGTCTGTCTGAGGATAGTTGGACAAAGATCTTAAGTAGAGTTCATCAATCAATCAATCAATCAATGTTTATTTATATAGCCCCAAATCACAAATGTCTCAAAGGACTGCACAAATCATTACGACTACAACATCCTCGGAAGAACCCACAAAAGGGCAAGGAAAACTCACACCCAGTGGGCAGGGAGAATTCACACCCAGTGGGACGCCAGTGACAATGAGAAACCTTGGAGAGGACCTCAGATGTGGGCAACCCCCCTCCCCCCTTACAGCATGAGGAAGTTCACACTGGGGCGGTATAGCTCGGTTGGTAGAGTGGCCGTGCCAGCAACTTGAGAGTTGCAGGTTCGATTCCCGCATCCGCCATCCTAGTCACTGCCGTTGTGTCCTTGGGCAAGACACTTTACTCACCTGCTCCCAGTGCCACCCACACTGGTTTAAATGTAACTTAGATATTGGGTTTCACTATGTAAAGCGCTTTGAGTCACTAGAGAAAAGCGCTATATAAATATAATTCACTTCACTTCGCTATAATGGTAGCCTACATTTTCATTTTTATTACCGTTGTTTAAACAGTATTAGCAACTACTGGTAGCTATTGTCGACGAAGCAGCTCATTTCGACGGAACAGCGGCACCAAGCGCTCAAATCGGATCTGTCCAATCTAAAAGTCTGTGAGCAAGAACAAATTTTGCTCGAATTCAAGGAAACGTCTTCTAAGACAATCAATCAATCAATCAATCAATGTTTATTTATACAGCCCCAAATCACAAATGTCTCAAAGGACTGCACAAATCATTACGACTACAACATCCTCGGAAGAACCCACAAAAGGGCAAGTAAAACTCACACCCAGTGGGCAGGGAGAATTCACATCCAGTGGGACGCCAGTGACAATGCTGACTATGAGAAACCTTGGAGAGGACCTCAGATGTGGGCAACCCCGCCCCCTTTAGGGGACCGAAAGCAATGGATATCGAGCGGGTCTAACATGATACTGTGAAAGTTCAATCCATAGTGGCTCCAACACAGCCGCGAGAGTTCAGTTCAAAGCGGATCCAAGACAGCAGCTTGGGAAACCATCCCAAGCGGAGGCGGATCAGCAGCGTAGAGATGTCCCCAACCGATACACAGGCGAGCGGTCCATCCTGGGTCTCGACTCCGGACAGCCAGTACTTCATCCATGGTCATCGGACCGGACCCCCTCCACAAGGGAGGGGGGGGGGGGGGGGGGACATGGGAGAAAAAGAAAAGAAGCGGCAGATCAACTGGCCTAAAACGGAGATCTATTTAAAGGCTAGAGTATACGGATGAGTTTTAAGGTGAGACTTCTACTGTTCATAAGTCTTTCATTTGTGCCAGATGCCAAGATCTGATAAGCTAAGGTATATGATGGCATGTCTGTGTTTTGCGATCACAGGGTTTCCCAACACATTCATTTATTTGTGGCGGCCCGCCATGAAAGAATTACGGCCGCCACAAATTAAAAAAAATAAAATATATATATATATATGTATAATTTTTCTTTTTTTAATATCGGCTTTTGACTCACTCGACCGCACATAAAAGTAATGGGACTCTGTCTGTGAATGGAGCTTGTAGTTACATATTATATAAATATGTAAATATGTATTTAAATATGTATATAAAGTGTTGTAATTATATTCCAACTCCGCGTTCTTCTTGGTCATCGCCGCCGCCGCTAACTCCAAGATACAGCTGAAAATATTCCATTTCTTGATAGTTATGATTGATTTGTTTAGCGCCACACGGAATAATGGCGGCACTTGCTTCCTGTTTACTATGCAGATCACGACACCAGCGTTTCAACAAAACAATTGCAATTTTATTTCCATCAGATGGAAACATTTACAATCTGACTTGGGGAAAAAAAAAAAAAAGTGCCTTTTATTACATATTTCATGTCATTACAAAGCGACAATGCAAACAGAAGTGGCAATTTCAAAAGGTTTTATTCTTTGGGACACTGAATATTTTAATTTTTTTCCCCCCTCTTTCTTTTTGCTGAAACAGAGGTCGTAGCGTTGTGCAGGAAATGACATCCAGTCAGTCGTCAACCGATGTGAAGGTTTATTTGGATTTCCATGGAATGTTGGCTTTATTTCTGCTCTCCGATGGCGATGGGACCCAACGTGACTGCACCCCTCCAGACTATCTCTTCTGAGAAACAAAGACATGTTATCATTAATACAATTATATTTATTGTTATAATTATTATCAAATATAATTGTTGTTATAGCCACGGGTTGGGGAGGAGACCCTGCCCCAAGTGGAGGAGTTCAAGTACCTAGGAGTCTTGTTCACGAGTGGGGGAAGAGTGGATCGTGAGATCGACAGGCGGATCGGTGCGGCGTCTTCAGTAATGCGGACGTTGTACCGATCCGTTGTGGTGAAGAAGGAGCTGAGCCGGAAGGCAAAGCTCTCAATTTACCGGTCGATCTACGTTGCCGTCCTCACCTATGGTCATGAGCTTTGGGTCATGACCGAAAGGATAAGATCACGGGTACAAGCGGCCCAAATGAGTTTGGGTCTCTCCCTTAGAGATAGGGTGAGAAGCTCTGCCATCCGGGAGGAACTCAAAGTAAAGCCGCTGCTCTTCCAGATCGAGAGGAGCCAGATGAGGTGGTTCGGGCATCTGGTCAGGATGCCACCCGAACGCCTCCCTAGGGAGGTGTTTAGGGCACGTCCAACCGGAAGACCCAGGACACGTTGGGAAGACTATGTCTCCCGGCTGGCCTGGGAACGCCTCGGGATCCCCCGGGAAGAGCTAGACCAAGTGGCTGGGGAGAGGGAAGTCTGGGTTTCCCTGCTTAGGCTGCTGCCCCCGCGACCCGACCTCGGATAAGCGGAAGATGATGGATGGATGGATGGATATTATAATATATATTTTATCTATAATATACTATCGAGCTGTGTAAAAACAGGACATACCTTCTGTCACGGAACGGCCCTTCCTTGAACCGCCGCCGGAGACCCAGGCACTGAGGGTTTTTTTAACAACCGGAGAGCTGACTGTTACACCGCTGCCAGTGCTCCAGGTACCTTGGCCTGGTTGTTGGCCGGGGGTCCAAGGTTTGCCACCTCCAGTGGTGGTTGAGCCACCGCCCCCGGTGCTCCAAGAAGTGCTTCCACCCGAAGAACCTTGTTGTTGTTGGCCGGGGGTCCAGGGTTTGCCACCTCCAGTGGTGGTAGAGCCACCGCCCCCGGTGCTCCAAGAAGTGCTGCCGCCCGAAGAACCTTGTTGTTGTTGTTGGCCGGGGGTCCAGGGTTTGCCACCTCCAGTGGTGGTTGAGCCACCGCCCCCGGTGCTCCAAGAAGTGCTGCCGCCCGAAGAACCTTGTTGTTGTTGGCCGGGGGTCCAGGGTTTGCCACCTCCAGTGGTGGTTGAGCCACCGCCACCGCCACCGCCCCCGCCACCGCCCCCGGTGCCCCAGGTAGTGACTGTTCCGCCCCCTGTGCTCCAAGAAGTGCTGCCACCCGAAGAACCTTGTTGTTGTTGTTGGCCGGGGGTCCAGGGTTTGCCACCGGTGCTCCAGGAAGTGCTGCCGTCCGAAGAGCTTTGTTGTCGTTGGCGGGGTGGGAGCCATGGTTTCCCGCCTCCAGTGGTGGTTGAGCCACCGCCCCCTGTACCCGTAGAAGGATTCCAACCTGTGTTTCCACCGCTGTTCACCACACCTTGACCGGTGGACTGGTGTCCGCCGCTACTACATGTGCCGCAAGCTGCATCCACTCCGCTGGCCTCCCTCCAGCTGCTCAGGGAAAAGGTGACACAAGGAGTCTCGCTAGCACCTGGTGCTCAGGAAGTGTCTCGCTTTCGATCACTCACCCATCGATGTAGGAGCAGGCCCTGTGCTCGGAATCAATGCTGTGGCTGGTGGACGTGGCTCTCAGGTAGCAGGTGATGTAGATCCTATTGGAGTAGTCGATTTCACCTTGTTTCCCCTTTCCACCTCCGCCTCCACCTCCGTCAGTGCCCAGGAACCTAAAGGCCTCCAACAAGAACCGAAGCTTGTTCTCGTCCGTGCGCTGCATGAATCTGGAGTTTGATCCCGTGATGCTGGCATCGACTAAACACCTGCAGGTAAGACAGTCCAGCAATGAGAGAAAACGTAGAGAAAAACAAGCAACATCTTTTTTTGAACGTCCCGATGACTGCAAACTTGTCTTCTTGGTGATCCGCAGCCAATTAGTCACGTGTCATCAAAGACTCAAAATGCATTTATTTCAATATGCGTTATAACAAAAACAATAATATTAAAAAAAAATGCTGATAGTCCAACTCATACTATTTGGTATACACACGTAATAAATACTGACTGGTAAGCGGTAGAAAATGGATGGATGGATGGTATAAAAATGTAAAAAATACTGACTGGTATACACACATAATTAATACCGACTGGTATACAAACGTAAAAAATACTGACTGGTATACAATCATAAAAAATACTGACTGGTATACACATGTAAAAAATACTGACTGGTATACACACGTAATAAATACTGACTGGTATACAAACGTAAAAAAATACTGACAGGTATACACACATAATACTGACTGGTATACACACGTAATAAATACTGGCTGGTATACAAACGTAAAAGATACTGACTGGTATACACATGTAATACATACTTACTAGTATACAAACATAATAAATACTGACTGGTTTACACACGTAATAAATACCAACTGGTATACAAACATAAAAAATACTGACTGGTATACACACGTAATAAATACTGACTGGTATAAACACATAATTAATACTGACTAGTATACACACGTAAAAATACTGACTGGTATACACATGTAATACATACTTACTGGTATATACACATAATAAATACTGACTGGTGTACACACATAATTAATACTGACTGGTATACAAACGTAAAAAATACTGACTGGTATACACACATAATTAATACTGACTGGTATACACAGGTAATAAATACTGACTGGTATACACACATAATTAATACTGACTAGTATACACACGTAAAAATACTGACTGGTATACACATGTAATACATACTTACTGGTATATACACATAATAAATACTGACTGGTATACACACGTAATAAATACTCACTAGTATACAAACGTAATAAATACTGACTGGAATACACACGTAATAAATACTGACTGGTATACAAACGTAATAAATACTGACTGGAATACACACGTAATAAATACTGACTGGTATACACACATAATTAATACTGACTAGTATACATACGTAAAAAATACTGACTGGTATACACATGTAATACATACTTACTAGTATATACACATAATAAATACTAAGTGGTATACACACGTAATAAATACTGACTGGTATACACGCATAATTAATACTGACTAGTATCCATCCATCCATTTTCTACCGCTTATTCCCTTTCGGGGTCGCGGGGGGCGCTGGCGCCTATCTCAGCTACAATCGGGCGGAAGGCAGGGTACACCCTGGACAAGTCGCCACCTCATCGCAGGGCCAACACAGATAGACAGACAACATTCAAACTCACATTCACACACTAGGGCCAATTTTAGTGTTGCCAATCAACCTATCCCCAGGTGCATGTCTTTGGAAGTGGGAGGAAGCCGGAGTACCCGGAGGGAACCCACGCATTCACGGGGAGAACATGCAAACTCCACACAGAAAGATCCCGAGCCTGGATTTGAACCCAGGACTGCAGGAACTTTGTATTGTGAGGCAGACGCACTAACCCCTCTGCCACCGTGAAGCCCTACTGACTAGTATACACACGTAAAAAATACTGACTGGTATACACATGTAATACATACTTACTAGTATATACACATAATAAATACTGACTGGTATACACACGTAATTAATACTGGCTGGTATACACGCATAATTAATACTTACTAGTATACACACATAATAAATACTGACTGGTATACACATGTAATACATACTTACTAGTATATACACATAATAAATACTGACTGGTATACACACGTAATTAATACTGGCTGGTATACACGCATAATTAATACTTACTAGTATACACACATAATAAATACTGACTGGTATACACACATAATTAATACTGACTGGTATACAAACGTAATTAATACTGACTGGTATACACACATAATTAATACTGACTAGTATACACACGTAAAAAATACTGACTGGTGTACACATGTAATACATACTTACTAGTATACACACATAATAAATACTGACTGGTATACACACATAATTAATACTGACCGGTATACAAACGTAAAAAATACTGACTGGTATACAAACATAAAAAATACTGACTGGTATACACACGTAATAAATACTGACTGGTATAAACACATAATTAATACTTACTAGTATACACACGTAAAAATACTGACTGGTATACACATGTAATACATACTTACTGGTATATACACATAATAAATACTGACTGGTGTACACACATAATTAATACTGACTGGTATACAAACGTAAAAAATACTGACTGGTATACACACATAATAAATACTGCCTGGTATACACAGGTAATAAATACTGACTGGGTATACACACATAATTAATACTGACTAGTATACACACGTAAAAAATACTGACTGGTATACACATGTAATACATACTTACTCGTATATACACATAATAAATACTGACTGGTATACGCATGTAATAAATACTCACTAGTAGACAAATATAATAAATACTGACTGGAATACACACATAATAAATACTGACTGGTATACACACATGATTAATACTGACTAGTATACACACGTAAAAAATACTGACTGGTATACACATGTAATACATACTTACTAGTATATACACACGCAATTAATACTGACTGGTATACAAACGTAATTAATACTGACTGGTATACACACATAATTAATACTGACTAGTATACACACGTAAAAAATACTGACTGGTGTACACATGTAATACATACTTACTAGTATACACACATAATAAATACTGACTGGTATACACACATAATTAATACTGACCGGTATACAAACGTAAAAAATACTGACTGGTATACAAACATAAAAAATACTGACTGGTATACACACGTAATAAATACTGACTGGTATAAACACATAATTAATACTTACTAGTATGCACACGTAAAAATACTGACTGGTATACACATGTAATACATACTTACTGGTATATACACATAATAAATACTGACTGGTGTACACACATAATTAATACTGACTGGTATACAAACGTAAAAAATACTGACTGGTATACACACATAATAAATACTGCCTGGTATACACAGGTAATAAATACTGACTGGGTATACACACATAATTAATACTGACTAGTATACACACGTAAAAAATACTGACTGGTATACACATGTAATACATACTTACTCGTATATACACATAATAAATACTGACTGGTATACACACGTAATAAATACTGACTGGTATACGCATGTAATAAATACTCACTAGTAGACAAACATAATAAATACTGACTGGAATACACACATAATAAATACTGACTGGTATACACACATGATTAATACTGACTAGTATACACACGTAAAAAATACTGACTGGTATACACATGTAATACATACTTACTAGTATATACACACGCAATTAATACTGACTGGTATACACACGTAATAAATACTGACTGGTATATGCATGTAATACATACTTACTAGTATATACACATAATAAATACTGACTAGTATCCATCCATTTTCTACCGCTTATTCCCTTTCGGGGTCGCGGGGGGCGCTGGCGCCTATCTCAGCTACAATCGGTATACACAGGTAATAAATACTGACTGGGTATACACACATAATTAATACTGACTAGTATACACAAGTAAAAAATACTGACTGGTATACACATGTAATACATACTTACTCGTATATACACATAATAAATACTGACTGGTATACGCATGTAATAAATACTCACTAGTAGACAAACATAATAAATACTGACTGGTATACACACGTAATACATACTCACTAGTATACAAAAATAATAAATACTGACTGTTATACACACGTAATAAATACTCACTAGTATACAAACGTAATTAATACTGACTGTTATACACACGTAATAAATACTGACTGAAATGCACACACACGTAATAAATACTGACTGGTATACACAATCTATGGAAATGATATCAGTAGAAAAAACTGCATTTAGTTGAGATAATTATGAGTCATATATTGCAATATAGGATCTATACATCCATCCATTTCCTACCGCTTGTCCCTTTTGGGGTTGCGGGGGGGTTGCTGGAGCCTATCTCAGCTGCATTCAGGCGGTAGGCGGACAGACAACATTCACCCTCACATTCACACACTACGGCCCATTTAGTGTTGCCATTATTTTAATTTGTTTGAACTATTAAAATAACTTAAAATATGACTTATTTTATCTTTGTGGTAAATATTGGACACAATGTGTTGGTCAAGCTAATGAGATGTGATGCAAATGTAAGCCACTGTGACACTATTGCTCTTTTTTTAAATGTTTTTATTACATTTTTTTATAAATGGCTGCAATGATAATGTCAGAGAGGGATTTCTAATCACTGTTATGTTGGAATTATTATTAATATTGACACTGTTGTTGATATTAATCATTTATGTTTGGCTACTTTTGGATTGTTTTGTGTCATGTGTGTGTGTGTCCTCTGAATGTTGCTGGGCTGGGTTTGGTTTTGGAGTTGGAATTGTATTATTATTGTGTTGCTGTGTATTATTTTGTTGGACTGATTAATAAAATTATAAAAAAAAGTTCCTAAGCCAAAAAAGAAAAATGTGTCTGCTATTCCGTTAAAAGATGCTGACACCCTGCATAGCGCGAATCAGTGAAATATTTTGCTTCGTTATCTTGAAATTTCTCTAATGCCTTTAAAATCCATTTTAAATGAAATGATTGAAAAGTCTGTGATACAGAAAGCGGCACGATCTGTCATTCCACTGACTAAAAGAAGAAAACATTCTTGAAGGGGCCCGGTTTTACATAACCAACATTTTATACCAGTTGGTACCTTTTGTGTATCGGAACTCAAACAATGGAAATAAGTATAAAACAAACCAACTATTCGGAATTGGAGACTAGTAATGTATTTTGCCTTTGTTATGTCAGCGGATATCTCCATATATTTACCCTGAGTCTACCATTTTTATGAAGTTGTAGTCACCAAGTTCCTTCATTTTTCTCAATCCGACCCACTTCTCCAAAGTGGGCTGGCTTAGGGTGGAGGACAGAGTAAAACAACTTGCACTGAGCCTGGTCTATAAAATCCGCTACACCTCCTTGATACCCAAGTACACGTCAAACTACTTCCTTAACGTAAATGACCGCCATAACCACAACACCAGGGGGAGCTCCACAAACCACGTTAAACCCAGATTCCGATCTAACAAAGGTCTTAACTCATTCTCTTTCTATGCCACATCAATGTGGAATGCACTCCCAACAGGTATAAAAGTAAGTGCATCTCTATATTCCTTCAAAACCGCTCTAACACCTCCAGGCAACTTCAACACTTTACTAATACCCTCCTCCATTCACATCCCATCTCCCCGGATTATAAACAACTCAAATGTACTTCTAATGTATATACTTGTTCTTATGCTATGTGAACTCACTATGTTCTCTGCTGGCTGTACATATCCTACTAAATAAGACCTACACTGTTTCAATGTCCACATTTCTCTGTTGATGCAATTGTTGATGACTGAAGTACTGATATCAACCAAAGCTCCTCATCCCACCCCCCGGATTGTAAATAATGTAAATAATTCAATCTACATACTATGATGATTAACTTGTGTGATGACTGTATTATTTTGATAGTATATATTTGTACCATGAATTGATTAACGTGGACCCCCGTAAAAGATGGGGAAAAAATACAATCTAGACTGGGCTACTAAGGGGGCCCAGTCTGGAGTGGGAAAAAACCTCCATAGCAAAAAACATATACATATTACAACATACATCTTGAAATATCTAGCAACAGAGGGAAGGGAGTTCAGGGTCTTTATGGTACGCCGCAGCTCTCAGGCGCCGACCATCCATTCATCACCCCTATGGGATTTGCGTCGAGGGTGTTGGGTTGGGGTGGTGGGGTGTGTATGTGTGGCGTATATTTTTGTGGATGTGTGTGTAAGCCCGTAATATTGTTCATGATCACAAGTTGAAAAACTTATTGGGGTGTTACCATTTAGTGGTCAATTGTACGGAATATGTACTGAACTGTGCAATCTACTAATAAAAGTATCAATCAATCAATTCTCTTGTTGTGGGGCAGACTGGCTCCTACATGCACATGCATACCTAAATGTTCTGCTAAAACGTAGCGTGTAGTTCTAACTTATATCGGGTCTGTCGGTTTGATACGAAAGCGCTAAAAACTACCAAATGGCCGACGGGGTTGAGACACAGTTCGAAGGGAGCTTGGCACGTAAATAAGACGGCGCATTCTGAAAATCGTCTGTAAAATAAAATCCACGCAACATTACAATGTTATGCAGACCACAAGGAAGCGTTTTAAAATGTAGAAACCGAAATCATAATAAGACAACTTTAAAGTGGAACTATTGCAGTGGCGATACGACAATAGTTCACAGAGAAATTGCAGTAAACCGGACTTAAAATAACCGAAAACCGTACGATGTAATATCCATAGTAAGAACCTCTTTTTTCTGCCATTTTCGTTTCATTACATCTTGTCAAGGGACAATAAATACTAAGAGATATTCTTAAGAGTAGTCAGTGTACAGCAATATAGATAATGAGTCAACACACAGATGTTTCTTATACATTTATTTGTCACAAATAAATGTATATTTTAGAAGAAATAAATATTTTGACATATTTTAGACACACCAGACCCTAAGCCGCAGATTTATACCGGTACAAAATATTTTGTAATGTTTATTTACGTACGTACCTTCAGTGTTTCCAAACGGTGTCTGTAACACGGCAGTAAAACGGCTGATCAAACAAAAAAGAAGTCATCGTACGTTGTGAAATTAGTTATTTACACAATGTTTATTTACATATTTTAATTGTTTTGAGAAGTGTCTGTAACACGGCAGTAAAACGGCTGATCAACCAAAACAGAAGTCATTGTGCGTTGTGAAACTAGTTATTTACACAATGTTTATTTACATATTTTAATTGTTTTGAGAAGTGTCTGTAACACGGCAGTAAAACGGCTGATCAACCAAAACAGAAGTCATTGTGCGTTGTGAAACTAGTTATTTACACAATGTTTATTTACAAATTTTAATTGTTTTGAGAAGTGTCTGTAACACGGCAGTAAAACGGCTGATCAAACAAAAAAGAAGTCATCGTACGTTGTGAAATTAGTTATTTACACAATGTTTATTTACATATTTTAATTGTTTTGAGAAGTGTCTGTAACACGGCAGTAAAACGGCTGATCAACCAAAACAGAAGTCATTGTGCGTTGTGAAACTAGTTATTTACACAATGTTTATTTACATATTTTAATTGTTTCAAAAAGTGCCTGTAACACGGCAGTAAAACAGCTGATCGAACAAAACAGAAGTCGTCGTACGTTGTGAAATTAGTTATTTATTGGGGCGGCATAGCTCGGTTGGTATAGTGGCCGTGTCAGCAACTTGAGGGTTGCAGGTTCGATTCCCGCTTCCGCCATCCTAGTTACTGCCGTTGTGTCCTTGGGCAAGACACTTTACCCACCTGCTCCCAGTGCCACCCACACTGGTTTAAATGGAACTTAGATATTGGGTTTCACTATGTAAAGCGCTTTGAGTCACTAGAGAAAAGCGCTATATAAATATAATTCACTTCACTTCATAACTGTGATATGTTGCATTCAATTAGTTCCATGTTTTTTGAAAGTAACATTACTTTACTTGAGACTTGATTTGAAATAAAATTACAAATAGGACCCAATTAAAGTGTGAAGTGAAGTGAATTATATTTATATAGCACTTTTTCTCTAGTGACTCAAAGCGCGTTTACATAGTGAAACCCAATATCTAAGTTACATTTAAACCAGTGTGGGTGGCACTGGGAGCAGGTGGGTAAAGTGTCTTGCCCAAGGACACAACGGCAGTGACTGGGATGGCGGAAGCGGGAATCGAACCTGCAACCCTCAAGTTGCTGACACGGCTGCTCTACCAACCGAGCTATACCGCCCCACACAGCCACTAGTCGCGTCTACCACAAAATGATTATGCTCCATTGAACTGATATATGTTCATATGAATGAATCTGAAATAAAACAAAGCTGGAAGTGAAGTGAATGATATTTATATAGCGCTTTTTCTCTAGTGACTCAAAGCGCTTTACATAGTGAAACCCAATATCTAAGTTACATTTAAACCAGTGTGGGTGGCACTGGGAGCAGGTGGGTAAGGTGTCTTGCCCAAGGACACAACGGCAGTGACTAGGATGGCGGAAGCGGGAATCGAACCTGCCACTCTACCAGCCGAGCTAAACCGCCCACTATGTGGATCAAATCCTATGGAGAAGGACTACAAGGAGCTGTAATATCACCTGATCTACAGCAACCTCGTTTTGTTGTGTTTGAATGTCTTCTACCAGCACATCTGCACTGATTGGAACATGGATCAATCCAACTCGATTCTGGAATTCATATCAACATAAAGTTCCCGGCATTCCACCCGGAAAAGGGTGGAATGCCATCTCCGGGTTGGGGAGGACACCCTGCCCCAAGTGGAGGAGTTCAAGTACCTAGGAGTCTTGTTCACGAGTGGGGGAAGAGTGGATCGTGAGATCGACAGGCGGATCGGTGCGGCGTCTTCGGTAATGCGGACGTTGTACCGATCCGTTGTGGTGAAGAAGGAGCTGAGCCGGAAGGCAAAGCTCTCAATTTACCGGCCGATCTACGTTCCCATCCTCAGCTATGGTCATGAGCTTTGGGTCATGACCGAAAGGATAAGATCACGGGTACAAGCGGCCGAAATGAGTTTGGGTCTCTCCCTTAGAGATAGGGTGAGAAGCTCTGCCATCCGGGAGGAACTCAAAGTAAAGCCGCTGCTCCTCCACATGGAGAGGAGCCAGATGAGGTGGTTCGGGCATCTGGTCAGGATGCCACCCGAACGCCTCCCTAGGGAGGTGTTTAAGGCACGTCCAACCGGTAGGAGGCCACGGGGAAGACCCAGGACACGTTGGGAAGACTATGTCTCCCGGCTGGCCTGGGAACGCCTCGGGATCCCCCGGGAAGAGCTAGACCAAGTGGCTGGGGAGAGGGAAGTCTGGGTTTCCCTGCTTAGGCTGCTGCCGCCGCAACCCGACCTCGGATAAGCGGAAGATGATGGATGGATGGATGGATAAAGTTCTTTCAAGTGTGATCTTCCTTACCCGTCCTGAATGAAGCCATATCTGGGGTTGGAGTTAATATCAGGTGAGAGCGTAGCCACACAACTGTCCACATAAACGCGAAGGGGCACGTGGTAGAACTGCTTGACGGACGCCTCGATGTAAATCATGTCACCCAGGAAGTACTCAAAGCGAGGCCTCTCGTGCATCCAGTCGGCTGTTTGTCAAAATAGCAGAGGTTAGAAGACGTTTCCAAAAAGTACGCAGTGGGGACAATGGAAAAAAACACTCACTGGTCATGAGGGTCAGACTGAAGTACAAGAACTCTTCGGACACCTTGACGGCAGAGTACGGAACCCAGTGTGGGTCGAGGGGTAGGCTGCTCACGTTGTGATTCCTGAACATTTCATAAACAGAAAGGTCACACAAGGTAAAGTGGGATGCGGCGAGTCAAATGTTCCAACCACAGCGTGGGCCAAATAACAAACATTACATTGGAATAAGACAATGTGGAGGTATAGAATCTACAAGTCTAGTTCAGGCGCACCTCGGGTAGTGGCATTCTACAACCACAACAGCGTTGCCTGTCCTCACAATAGGGGTCCCCACTAACTGGGCGGGGCTGTAAAAGAGCTTGAACTGGTAGATGAGGGAGTCGTCGGTCATCTACGAGTCGAAACAAACAAAGAAAGTATGATTACAAACTAAGGTCGTTAAAATCGTCCCACAATGGGTAAGAGTTTGGCTTACCCTTAACTCACTGCCACAATTGTGCAGCTCCGACTCGTAAATCAGCACGTGAGCCGTTGTGTCTTCCCCCACGGCACCGCAGTTTCCCAGGGTGAGGTCCTCAGGGTTGACCATCTGGCCTATTCCAAAGAAGTCCTTCTTGACCTCCACATGTGCGTCCCTCTCCCGGCAGTCCACAGCGACGGTCGTAGGGGTGACGGGGTGCCTGATCTCAATGGTCACATCAACCTTGGGCGGAGGCTGAGGATCTTCAGGGTAAATCCAGGTGACCGGCTTTTCAAAGGGGTTTTTTGACTGCTGGGAACCGCCATCGTCTTGTCTCCGATTTGGCATCGGGTACTGAGCATCGCAGAAGCTGCCGACGAAGGCCAGTGCCACGAGGCACACTGCGGTGCACTTCATCACCATGGCTTCGCAACAACAAGTGATCCTCACGAGGTGCTGCAAGGACGGAGGAAGGGTTCGCCTACTTTTATAAGCCCAACAGCCAGTCTGCTTCTGTTTGCTTCCCGCCCCTTTTGTTGGACGTTTCCCATGTGAGCTGATAAGCCAAAGTGTCCGCCATCATCCCCGCTTGGGTCCGATCAAAATGCTACCCTGGGTCCATGCAGTTCTAGAACACCGAAACACAGGGTGGGTTCATAGATTCACAGAGCTAACTCCAGAAAAAGCACAGATGCAAAGAAACAAAATGAAACAAAAACAAGAATAAATAAAGAACAAGACATGTGTTTTCTCACAGCAATCCACAAAGACAGGTAAAGATTAATAACAACAAATTACAAATAAGGAGTGTAAAAAATGCCCAAGTTAAAACAAAAAAAAAACAAAAAAGATACCAAGAAGACAGCGGTCACAAAAAAGGTTATGTTGACAGTAGGTTAGGGTCACCTGCCCTCTACAGGACATGTCACACTCCTGCTTTTTGCCAAAGTACATTTGTATAAAAATCAATTTTGGACCCAACCGCTGTTGACTGGTGGAGGTTGCAAAACATCAGACCAGACTCAAAGTCGATCACACGTATAAAAGGGAACACCTGTTGGGGGCCGGGCCGTAACAACATTACAGTACCAGTCTATTAGCTATACCAAAATATGTCAGCTTTATCTGGGAATGTGCAAACATACACTATACATTTATTACCAGAATTGGTCATGTTTGTAGGTATGCAGAGATGGAGACATCAGGACTAAGTTGAAGACTGACTTATGGTTAGAAAACATGTGCTCTTATCATTTTGGTGACTAAATCAACTTGACAATTCAACAACCCTTTAATCGTTACTAAAACGGCCTTCTTTCATCTCCGTAATATCGCTAAAATTCGCTCAATTCTGTCCACTACAGACGCTGAGATCATTATCCATGCGTTTGTTACGCCTCGTCTCGATTACTGTAACGTATTATTTTCGGGTCTCCCCATGTCTAGCATTAAAAGATTACAGTTGGTACAAAATGCGGCTGCTAGACTTTTGACAAGAACAAGAAAGTTTGATCACATTACGCCTGTACTGGCTTCCTGTGCACTTAAGATGTGACTTTAAGGTTTTGCTACTTACGTATAAAATACTACACGGTCTAGCTCCATCCTATCTTGCCGATTGTATTGTACCATATGTTCCAGCGTTCAAAAGACTCCGGCTTATTAGTGATTCCTAAAGCCCAAATAAAGTCTGCAGGCTATAGAGCGTTTTCCGTTCGGGCTCCAGTACTCTGGAATGCCCTCCCGGTAACAGTTCGAGATGCTACCTCAGTAGAAGCATTTAAATCTCACCTTAAAACTCATCTGTATACTCTAGCCTTTAAATAGACCTCCTTTCTAGACCAGTTGATCTGCCGCTTCTTTTCTTTTTCTCCTATGTCCCCCCTGTCCCTTGTGGAGGGGGTCCGGTCCAATGACCATGGATGAAGTACTGGCTGTCCAGAGTCGAGACCCAGGATGGACCGCTCGTCGGGACCCAGGATGGACCACTCGCCTGTGTATCGGTTGGGGACATCTCTACGCTGCTGATCCGCCTCCGCTTGAGATGGTTTCCTGTGGACGGGACTCTCGCTGCTGTCTTGGATCCGCTTTGAACTGAACTCTCGCGGCTGTGTTGGAGCCACTATGGATTGAACTTTCACAGTATCATGTTAGTCCCGCTCGACATCCATTGCTCTCGGTCCCCTAGAGGGGGGGGGGGGTTGCCCACTTCTGAGGTCCTCTCCAAGGTTTCTCATAGTCAGATCTGGCGTCCCACTGGATGTGAACTCTCCCTGCCCACTGGGTGTGAGTTTTCCTTGCCCTTTTGTGGGTTCTTCCGAGGATGTTGTAGTCGTAATGGTTTGTACAGTCCTTTGAGACATTTGTGATTTAGGGCTATATAAATAAACATTGATTGATTGATTGATTGAATCGAAAAATATTAATTTCAATATTATTTGTAACAGGATGGGCAAATCTCAGGGTTTTGAGCTCCTGTTTTCAGGCCAGTGTTGTGTAGAGCTGAATAAATCAGTCTTTGGCAGTTGTGCCATAGCGCGGATATAGTTCATCTTCCTATAGCTGACCTCGGTCTTCTCAAGACCTTCAATCGATTGCAACTGACCTGTTAAGATTGTCTTAGAAGACCTTTCACCTGTCATTTGAACAGTCTTCATTAGTTCATGATCACAGACTTAGATAGGACAGATCTAGTCAGAGTGCTTAGTGCAGGATCCAAAGTATTTGACCTTCTACAGGATTTGGCCGAGAATGGTTTCGGTCTATTGTGGTTCATAATCTAAAGCTGTTAAGATGCAAAGAAAAAGGAACTCTGCCAGCACAACAACAGTCATTAGGATTCAATCACCCTTGTTAGCATTTTGTCGCAAAATGACAACTGTTAAAATCTCTGCCTCTAATACAAACCCCGTTTCCATATGAGTTGGGAAATTGTGTTAGATGTAAATATAAACAGAATACAATGATTTGCAAATCATTTTCAACCCATATTCAGTTGAATATGCTACAAAGACAACATATTTGATGTTCAAACTGATAAACATTTTTTTTTGTGTGCAAATAATCATTAACTTTAAAATTTGATGCCAGCAACACGTGACAAAGAAGTTGGGAAAGGTGGCAATAAATACTAATAAAGTTGAGAAATGCTCATCAAACACTTATTTGGAACATGTTATTTGGAACATCCCACAGGTGGGGGCCATGATTGGGTATAAAAGCAGCTTCCATGAAATGCTAAGTGATTCCCAAACAAGGATGGGGTAAGGGTCACCAATTTGTAAGCAAATTGTCGAACAGTTTTAGAACAACATTTCAATACGAGCTATTGCAAGGAATTTAGGGATTTTACCATCTACGGTCCGTAAAATCATCAAAAGGTTCAGAGAATCTGAAGAAATCACTGCACGTAACCAATGATATTACGGACCGTTGATCCCTCAGGCGGTACTGCATCACAAACAGACATCAGTGTGTAAAGGATATCACCACATGGGGTCAGGAACACTTCATAAAACCACTGTCAGTAGCTACAGTTGGTCGCTACATCTGTAAGTGCAAGTTAAAACTCTGCTATGCAAAGCAAAATCCATTTATCAACAACACCCAGAAACGCCATCGGCTTCACTGGGCCAGAGCTCATCTAAGATGGACTGATGCAAAGTGGAAAAGTGTTCTGTGGTCTGACGAGTCCACATTTCAAATTATATTTGGAAACTGTGGACGTGGTGTCCTCCGGAACAAAGAGGAAAATAACCATCCGGATTGTTATAGGCGCGAAATTCAAAAGTCAGCATCTGTGATGGTTTGGGGGTGCATTAGTGCCCAAGGCTTGGTTTAACTTACACATCTGTGAAGGCACCATTAATGCTGAAAGGTACATACAGGTTTTGGAGCAACATATGTTGTCATCCAAGCAACGTTATTATGGACGCCCCTGCTTATTTCAGCAAGACAATCCCAAGCCACGTGTTACAACAGCGTGGTTTCGTACTAAAAGAGTGTGCGTACTTTCCTGACCCACCTGCAGTCCAGACCTGTCCCCCATCAAAAATGTGTGGCGCATTTACGAAGCGTAAAATACGACAACGGAGAACGACTAAAGCTCTACATAAAACAAGAATGGGAAAGAATTCAAAAAACACGTCAGGCCCCTTCTTATGTTCTCATTTTGCTGCTGCTTTTAAGATTTTGAGCTGGATTTTAATAGACAAATATATTGCCATTTTTACCAGGGTTTCGCTTACATCTACTAGTTTGTGGCCCACCGCCACGGCAAAATAAAAGCCACCACACCTTAAAAATGGAGATTTTTTTTTTTACATGAAAACAAATTAAATATATTGTATGAATGGATATACTTTTTGTTGTCTATTATTTTGGTACTATTGACTATAATTAGTAGACATGTCCGATAATATCAGCCTGCCGATATTATCGGCCGATAAATGCTTTAAAATGTGATATCGGAAATTATCGGTATCGGTTTCAAAAAGGAAAATGTATGACTGTTTAAAACGCCGCTGTGTACACGTACGTAGGGAGAAGTACAGAGCGCCAATAAACCTTAAAGGCACTGATTTTGCTGCCTAAACGGGATGGCGTGGCGCAGTGGAAGAGTGGCCATGCGCAACCCGAGGGTCCCTGGTTCAATCCCCACCTAGTACCAACCTCGTCTCGTCCATTGTGTCCTGAGCAAGACACTTCACCCTTGCTCCTGATGGGTGCTGGTTAGCGCCTTGCATGGCAGCTCCCTCCATCAGTGTGTGAATGTGTGTGTGAATGGGTAAATGTGGAAGTAGTGTCAAAGCGCTTTGAGTACCTTGAAGGTAGAAAAGCGCTATACAAGTACAACCCATTTATTTATTTATAATTAGTTTCCTCAGTTCCCAAACGTTTATTGAGTGTTGTTAAAAGAAAAGGTGATGTAACACAGTGGTGAACATGCCCTTTCCCAACTACTTTGGCACGTGTTGCAGCCATGAAATTCTAAGTTAATTATTATTTGCCAAAAAAATAAAATAAAGTATGAGTTTGAACATCAAATATGTTGTCTTTGTAGTGCATTTAATTGAAGAAGGGTCGAAAAGGATTAGCAAATCATTGTATTCTGTTTATATTTACATCCAACACAATTTCCCAACTCATATGGAAACGGGGTTTGTAGTAAGCATGGAAGTCCTAACATCTGTTCGAACCACTGTTGCTGTGCTGGTAGAAGTCACTTTTCTTTGCATCTTATCAGCTGTCGTTTTGCACCATGACACAGGCCAATTCTTCTTCTTGGGGGATGCGCTACCCATAAAAAAGAGCTATTTGGCATGCTTGAAGTTTAACACTAAAGTTTTTTCTCAAACCAATAACAATCAAAATGAACTTCTCTGTGTAAACTTAGCTCATTTAGACTTTGTCACTCTCGCTATAACAAAATAATTGTTTTTAAATCATATTTATTTGATTGTGTCTTCTGACCAGTAGGCATGTACAAACCCTGTTTCCATATGAGTTGGGAACTTGTGTTCGATGTAAATATAAACAGAATACAATGATTTGCAAATCCTTTTCAACCCATATTCTGTTGAATATGCTACAAAGACAACATATTTGATGTTCAAACTGATAAACATTAACTTCAGAATTTGATGCCAGCAACACGTGACAAAGAAGTTGGGAAAGGTGGCAATAAATACTGATAAAGTTGAGGAATGCTCATCAAAAACTTATTTGGAGCATCCCACAGGTGTGCAGGCTAATTGGGAACAGGTGGGTGCCATGATTGGGTATAAAAACAGCTTCCCAAAATATGCTCAGTCTTTCACAAGAAAGGATGGGGCGAGGTACACCCCTTTGTCCACAACTGCGTGAGCAAATAGTCAAACAGTTTAAGAACAACGTTTCTCAAAGTCCAATTGCAAGAAATTAAGGGATTTCAACATCTACGGTCCATAATATCATCAAAAGGTTCAGAGAATCTGGAGAAATCACTCCACGTAAGCGGCATTGAATGACCGTGACCTTCGATCCCTCAGACGGAACTGAATCAACAACCAACATCAATCTGTAAAGGATATCACCACATGGGCTCAGGAACAATTCAAAAAAACACTGTCACTAAATACAGTTGGTCGCTACATCTCTAAGTGCAAGTTAAAGCTCTACTATGCAAAGTGAAAGCCATTCATCAACAACATCCAGAAACGCCGCCGGCTTCTCTGGGCCCGAGATCATCTAAGATGGACCGATGCAAAGTGGAAAAGTGTTCTGTGGTCTGACGAGTCCACATTTAAATGTTTTTGGGGAAATATTCGCCATGGTGTCATCCGGACCAAAGGGGAAGCAAACCATTCAGACTGTTATCGACGCAGAGTTCAAAAGCCAACCAACCGCTGCTGCCCACTGCTCCCTTTACCTCCCAGGGGGTGATCAAGGGTAATAATTTCGCCACATCTAGTATATGTGTGACAATCATTGGTACTTTAACTTTAATATTTACATCTAACGCAATTTCCAAACTCATATTGAAACGGGGTTTGTAGACACTTACAGCATGAGGAAGTTCACACTGACGCTATAATGGTAGCCTACATTTTCATTTTTATTACCGTTGTTTAAATAGTAATAGCAACTACTGGTAGCTACTGTCGGCGAAGCAGCTCATTTCGACGGAACAGCGGCACCAAGCGCTCAAATCGGATCTGTCCAATCTAAAAGTCTGTGAGCAAGAACTAATTTTGCTCGAATTCAATGAAACGTCTTCTTAGACAATCAATCAATCAATGTTTATTTATATAGCCCCAAATCACAAATGTCTCAAAGGACTGCACAAATCATTACGACTACAACATCCTCGGAAGAACCCACAAAAGGGCAAGGAAAACTCACACCCAGTGGGCAGGGAGAATTCACATCCAGTGGGACGCCAGTGACAATGCTGACTATGAGAAACCTTGGAGAGGACCTCAGATGTGGGCAACCCCCCACCCCCTCTAGGGGACCGAAAGCAATGGACTAACATGATACTGTGAAAGTTCAATCCATAGTGGCTCCAACACAGCCGCGAGAGTTCAGTTCAAAGCGGATCCAAGACAGCAGCGAGAGTCCCGTCCACAGGAAACCATCCCAAGTGGAGGCGGATCAGCAGCGTAGATATTATCCCCAACCGATACACAGGCGAGCGGTCCATCCTGGGTCCCGACGAGCGGTCCGTCCTGGGTCTCGACTCTGGACAGCCAGTACTTCATCCATGGTCATCGGACCGGACCCCCTCCACAAGGGTGGGGGGGACATAGGAGAAAAAAGAAAAGAAGCGGCAGATCAACTGGTCTAAAAAGGAGGTCTATTTAAAGGCTAGAGTATACAGATGAGTTTTAAGGTGAGACTTAAATGCTTCTACTGAGGTAGCATCTCGAACTGTTACCGGGAGGGCATTCCAGAGTACTGGAGCCCGAACGGAAAACGCTCTATAGCCCGCAGACTTTTTTTGGGCTTTGGGAATCACTAATAAGCCGGAGTCCTTTGAAGGCAGATTTCTTGCCGGGACATATGGTACGATACAATCGGCAAGATAGGATGGAGCTAGACCGTGTAGTATTTTATACGTAAGTAGTAAAACCTTAAAGTCACATCTTAAGTGCACAGGAAGCCAGTGACAATCTTAATAGTCCGATTTTGTTGGATTCAACTCCCTGAGAAGATATTATCAATTTCAACCATAACTATAAAAGGCTACCAGGTCGCAGTAAAACTCAGCAAAAACACTTTCCCGTTCCCTCTCTACTACTTAGGTTAGGCATTTTGTTTCATTTGATTTGGTCATTTATTGGTTAAACTTCTCTTTGCATTTGTATGATAGTAAACAATGCTCAAATGATAACCTACAACCTTTTTGGCTGAGAGTGCCATGAAAGCCAAATATTTTAAAATGTATTTCCGTAAGAGCCATATAATATATTTTTTAACACTGAACACAACTAAACGCGTGCATTTTTAAGTAAGACTAACATTTCTAGAGTATAATAGGTCTCTTATTCTTTGTAATAACATTGTTATTCTGAAGCTAACTGTGGAGGGGGCGTGGCCCGCGGGCCTGCAGCAAGCTGCGGTGCGCCAGGACCGGCCTCGAAATCAGCGAGAGCTGCGTAGATGGCCCACCTGAGCCTTGTTATCTAATCACCTGTCGCTCTGTTATAAGCAGCAGCCAGGAGGAGAGACGGGGTTGGGGCTGGAGCCAGAGCGCGAGCGAGAACGAAAGAGAAAAATACAATTGCTGGAAAGCAACTGAGAGACTTATTGAAAAATAAAACAATAGTGTAACCCTGAAACGGGCTCTCATGTCGGTGCTTGGTGGTCTGAAGAACCCCCAGGAGGACAAGTCCCACACTAACCAATAATAAATAAAGAACTTCTTAACGCAACTTCTTGAACAGGTGCGGTAGTAAACGGATGGATGGACTAAAAATGCATGAGAATGTTTTATGTTTTGAACATTATTTTTAACACTTATTACAAGTGGAATTATTCATTACTTATCATATTAAGCAATGTCAGCTCAGATTTATCCGAGAGCCAGATGCAGTCATCAAAAGAGCCACATCTGGCTCTAGAGCCATAGGTTCCCTACCCCTGACCTAAAACATTGCCTGCGCAGTTGGTAACGGTTTTATTGCAACAAGATACATTACTTCCTATGAGACATTATTTCATTAAAAATATAGAAGTCACAGAACAGATTATGTTTCACTTCAAAAGCTCAAAGTAGGCCACTTGTGTTTGTTTATGAATTATACTTGAACTATTTCAAACCCGGCAACTCGCCCTCTCAATACTGCCGATTTAACCCGACCCGTGCACATTAGTTGTTATTCCATTGAAGGTTTGGCAAAAAGGTAGCCAATCGGGCGTCATTGTGCTCCACATTTCTGTCAAAGGCACAATGCACTGAGTGAAGATTGGACAATGTGTTTATTTTGTCAAGACCTGGATAGAAGATACCATGACCGCCACAGCTATGGGTCATCCAGACCTTGTGAAGGTTTTCAGAGTGTCACCGCTCCAACAAATTGGGATTGTATTCATTAACATTCAGCGCTAATCCCAACAAGGCTGTGATTTTTCAAACGGGATCTTTAATATTATCTGGATACATCCCAACCTCTATCTCCACCATTTAACTTGCACTTGAGTGGTCAGGGTGTGTAGGACAAAAAAAAAAATATATGTCAACATGACCCCTGCATGCCACATAAAAGTCAGGGTGTTGTTGCTACGTTTTCATGCAACGGGAGTGTTCACTGTGAATCCCTGGCAATGAAGTTGATCCGTCTGCAAACGCTCTCCCTGCTCATGGGCTGTCTGTCCGCAGCTCAAAAGTCCACTGACCAAATGGCCTGTGATGCCAACCAACCACAAAAATCCGACAGAACTTTGTGAGGTGGAAGCCCGTCACAAGCAAGCATCTCCCCTTCTGATTGTCACAACATTGACTGCTGCCATGATGGCCACATGTGCTACTATAGAAAATGTGGTAGGTACATGATCTTGCTTGCATGGCTGCTTACTGCAGGGGTGCCCACACTTTTTCTGCAGGCGAGCTACTTTTCAATCGACCAACTCGAGGGGATCTACCTCATTTATGTATATCATTTATATTTATTTATTTATGAAAGAGACATTTTTGTAAACAAGTTAAATGTGTTTAATGATAATACAAGCATGTGTAACACATATAAGATGTCTTTCTTTCACAAAGACAAGAATATAAGTTGGTGTATTACCTGATTCTGATGACTTGCATTGATTGGAATCAGACGGTAATGATGATAACGCCCACATTTTCAAATGGAGGAGAAAAAAAGTGGTCCTTTCTGTACAATACCACATGAAAGTGGTTGGTTTTTGGCATCTAATTCATCCGGCTTCCGTACACTTTACAAGAAAAACATTGGCGGCAAATTCCGTAGCTTGCTTGATTGACATTCACGGCACCCGAGGGTCTTGTGAGATGACGCCGGCTGCTGCCAGTTCATTATTATGAAAAAATGACAGAGAGGAAGGCGAGAAACACTTTTTATTTCAACAGACTTTCGCGCCGTCCCTTCCGTCAAAACTCTAAAGGCCGACTCCACATTTCCTGTCTTCACAATAAAAGCCCTGCTTCATGCGGCCCGCGCTAACAAAATAAGAGTCTCAGAAAGCTGGCGTGCACATCACTTGTGCACGCCAGCTTTCTGAGGGATCGCTTGTGCACGCCAGTTTTCCGAGACTCTGTATTTAGTTAGCGCAGGCAGCATGAAGCAGGGCTTTTATTGTGAAGATAGGAAATGTGCAGTCGGCCTTTAGAGTTTTGACGGAAGGTACGGCGCGAGAGTCTGTTGAAATAAAAAGTGTTTCTCGCCTTCCTCTCGGTCATATTTTCATAATAATGATCTTGCAGCAGCCAGCGTCATCTCACAAGACCCTCCGGTACCGTGAATGTCATTTAAGTGACGTCTTGGTGAAGATTGATGATCACTCATTTTTAGGTCTATTTTTTTTTAAAAGCCTGGCTGGAGATCGACTGACACACCCCCCGCGGTCGACTGGTAGCTCGTGATCGACGTAATGGGCACCCCTGGCTTACTGTATATAGTCAGGTCAATAAAATTGCTCTCTTCAGTCACTCTTCAGTGCACCAAGGACGGCCAGATGATAGTGGTGGTGGCCAGAGAAGTCACCCTGCCAAATATCAACCTAGAGTCCATCTCATTCAATGAAAACGGGCTAGGATGCAGCACAGTTGACACCACTTCAGCTTTTGCCATCTACCAGTTCCCCATCACTGCCTGTGGCACTGCCGTGACGGTGAGGCAGATCTGATTTATTACTTTCATTCGGAAAAAAAAACTTGTAATGCTGTAAATCTTCTGCAGGAGGAGGCTCCTGATGTGGTCATATATGAGAACTGGATGTCGGCCTCCTATGAAGTTGCTATTGGACTGCGTGGTGCGATTACCAGGGACAGCCAATATCAGTATGTGGGTTTTTTATTACTATACTTATTATTAATGAGAATGAGAATCAGCACCTCCAAGTCCGAGTCCATGGTTCTCGCCCGGAAAAGGGTGGAGTGCCATCTCCGGGTTGGGGAGGAGACCCTGCCCCAAGTGGAGGAGTTCAAGTACCTAGGAGTCTTGTTCACGAGTGAGGGAAGAGTGGATCGTGAGATCGACAGGCGGATCGGTGCGGCGTCTTCAGTAATGCAGACGTTGTATCGATCCGTTGTGGTGAAGAAGGAGCTGAGCCGGAAGGCAAAGCTCTCAATTTACCGGTCGATCTACGTTCCCATCCTCACCTATGGTCATGAGCTTTGGGTCATGACCGAAAGGATAAGATCACGGGTACAAGCGGCCGAAATGAGTTTGGGTCTCTCCCTTAGAGATAGGGTGAGGAGCTCTGCCATCCGGGAGGATCTCAAAGTAAAGCCGCTGCTCCTTCACATCGAGAGGAGCCAGATGAGGTGGTTCGGGCATCTGGTCAGGATGCCACCCGAACGCCTTCCTAGGGAGGTGTTTAGGGCACGTCCAGCTGGTAGGTGGCCACGGGGAAGACCCAGGACACGTTGGGAAGACTATGTCTCCCGGCTGGCCTGGGAACGCCTCGGGATCCCCCGGGAAGAGCTGGACGAAGTGGCTGGAGATAGGGAAGTCTGGGCTTCCCTGCTTAGGCTGCTGCCCCCGCGACCCGACCTCGGATAAGCGGAAGATGATGGATGGATGGATGGACTTATTATTACTATAATTAAGATTAAAAATAATTTATAGGATGGGTGTCAAACTCTGGCCCGGGGTGCAATTTCATTTGGCCCTTGAGGCAATATCAAATTAACATTAGAGCTGGCCCGCCGGTACTATACTAACACTGCATTCGCCGCTAATACTCATACTTGCCAACCCTCCCGATTTTCCAACCATTCTCCTGAATTTCTCCAGTTTGGGGACTCTGCTCTAAGAGGCTATAATTACTTTTTAAATGGCTGATACCACCAGGTATTGAACAAGACATTTTTTACAACAACAAGCACTGCCCATAAAAACTGATGTGGTATCAGTAAAGCTGATTTGCAGTTGCATCTAAACCACATGTGTTAATGTATTTACAGTTATTACTTTACTAAAACGCATTTGTGCAAATAAATGACATGATAGAGAAAACAACATATTTTTACTCTCCTCCAGGTGTACATCCACTGCTACGCATCTGTTTGTCAGCCGTCAGCCGAAAACACCTGTCATCCCAGGTGCTTCCGGAAGCGTAAGTGCAAATCATTTAGAACAGGGGTCACCAACCTTTTTGAAACCAAGAGCTACTTCTTGGGAACCGATTAATGCGAAGGGCTACCAGTTTGATACACACTTAAATAAATGGCCAGAAATAGCCAATTTGCTCAATTTATAACATTATAAATAAATCTATATATATATATAAAAAAATGGGTATTTCTGTCTGTCATTCCGTCGTACATTTTTTTTCCTTTTAAGGAAGGTTTTTTTTTATAGAAAATAAATGATGAAAAAAAACACTTATTTGAACAGTTTAAAAGAGGAGAAAACACAAAATGTTTTTTATTTTGAAACATAGTTTATCTTCAATTTCGACTCTTTAAAATTCAAAATTTAACCGAAAAATATGAAGAGAAAAACTAGCTTATTCGAATCTTTTTGAAAAAATTAAAAAAATAATTTATGGAACATCATTAGTAATTTTTCCTGATTAAGATTAATTTTATAAAATATATATAATATAAAATAAATGATGAAAAAAAACACTTAATTGAACAGTTTAAAAGAGGAGAAAACACAAAAAATGTTTTATTTTGAAACAAAGTTTATCTTCAATTTCGACTCTTTGAAATTCAAAATTCAACCGAAAATATGAAGAGAAAAACTAGCTAATTCGAATCTTTTTTGAAAAAATTAAAACAAATAATTTATGGGACATCATTTGTAATTTATCCTGATTAAGATTATTTTTTGAATTTTGCTGACATGTTTTAAATAGGTTAAAATCCAATCTGCACTTTGTTAGAATATATAACAAATTGGACCAAGCTATATTTCTAACTAAGACAAATCCTTATTTCTTCTAGATTTTCCAGACCAAAATTTTTAAAAGAAATTCAAAAGACTTTGAAATAAGATTCAAATTTGATTCTACAGATTTTCTAGATTTACTATAATTTTTTTTTGAATTTTAATCATAATAAGTTTGAAGAAATATTTCACAAATATTCTTCGTCGAAAAAACAGAAGCTAAAATTAAGAAATACATTTTTTTGAATTGAATTATATTTATATAGCGCTTTTCTCAAGTGACTCAAAGCGCTTTACATAGTGAAACCCAATATCTAAGTTACATTTAAACCAGTGTGGGTGGCACTGGGAGGAAGTGGGTAAAGTGTCTTGCCCAAGGACACAACAGCAGTAACTAGGATGGCACAAGCGGGAATCGAACCTGCAACCCTCAAGTTGCTGGCACGGCCACTCTACCAACCGAGCTATGGCGCTCATTAAAAAATGCATTTATTAGTATTAATTAAAATGTATTTATTAGTCTTTACAATAAAAAAAAAATACTTGAACATTGATTTACAATTTCAGGAAAGAAGGGGAAGGAATTTAAAAGGGAAAAAGGTATATGTGTTTAAAAATCCTAAAATCATTTTTAAGCTTGTATTTTTTCTCTGAAATTGTCTTTCTGAAAGTTATAAGAAGCAAAGTAAAACAATTTTTAAATTTTTTTTAAACAAGTGAAGACCAAGTCTTTAAAATATTTTCTTGGATTTTCAAATTCTATTTGACTTTTGTCTCTCTTAGAATTAAAAATGTCGAGCAAAGCGAAACCAGCTTGCTAGTAAATAAATAACATTTAAAAAAATAGAGGCAGCTCACTGGTAAGTGCTGCTATTTGACCTATTTTTAGAACAGGCCAGCGGGCGACATGGTGCCCACGGGCACCGCGTTGGTGACCCCTGATTTACAATATACAAGAGTTCAGATATGATGTGTTATGTATGTGTGGACCTAAAAACTAACGGTAAAAGCTGGCACGCAATCACATGTGTCTTGTTTCCTACACAGTCAGGGACCTTGGCAGTGCCACTTTCCAAAAGACCAATGAGCAGGCGGGCGCTTTGGTTACCAGTTTGGAGATTCAGTATATTGAGAGGAACTGAAGTGTGGAGTCGCACAACAACAAATATTTGCTCCTTGTTTGAAATAAACATCAATGTTACCAAAGGTGTTGTCATTAAAAGTTGATTTTTATGAAAAAGTTACACACAGGGAGAATTATGTTGTGCTTGTGACAATGATGATTATGAGAAACCTTGGAGAGGACCGCGTATGTGGGCAACCTCCCCCCAAGGGACCGAAAGCAATGGATGTCGAGTGGGTCTAATTAATGGGGAAATTGTCACTTTCTCGGTCCGAATCGCTCTAGCTGCCGGTGGCCATGATTGTTAACAATGTGAGGATGTGAGGAGCTCCACAAGCCGTGACGTCACGCGCACATCGTCTGCTACTTCCGGTACAGGCAAGGCTTTTTTATTAGCGACCAAAAGTTTCGAACTTTATCGTCGATGTTCTCTACTAAATCCTTTCAGCAAATATATGGCAATATCGCGAAATGATCAAGTATGACACATAGAATGGACCCCGTTTGAATAAGAAAATCTAATTTCTGTAGGCCTTTAATGGTTATTTGCAAAAAAAAAAAAGTTTATCAGTTTGAACATCAAATATGTTGTCTTTGTAGCATATTCAACTGAATATCAATCAATCAATGTTTACTTATATAGCCCTAAATCACTAGTGTCTCAAAGGGCTGCACAAACCACTACCACATCCTCGGTAGGCCCACATAAGGGCAAGGAAAACTCACACCCAGTGGGACGTCGGTGACAATGATGACTATGAGAACCTTAGAGAGGAGGAAAGCAATGGATGTCGAGCGGGTCTAACATGATACTGTGAAAGTTCAGTCCATAATGGATCCAACACAGTCGCGAGAGTCCAGTCCAAAGCGGATCTAACACAGCAGCGAGAGTCCCGTTCACAGCGGAGCCAGCAGGAAACCATTCCAAGCGGAGGCGGATCAGCAGCGCAGAGATGTCCCCAGCCGATACACAGGCAAGCAGTACATGGCCACCGGATCGGACCGGACCCCCTCCACAAGGGGAGAGTGGGACATAGAAGAAAAAGAAAAGAAACGGCAGATCAACTGGTCTAAAAAGGGAGTCTATTTAAAGGCTAGAGTATACAAATGAGTTTTAAGGTGAGACTTAAATGCTTCTACTGAGGTAGCATCTCGAACTTTTACCGGGAGGGCATTCCAGAGTACTGGAGCCCGAACGGAAAACGCTCTATAGCCCGCAGACTTTTTTTGGGCTTTGGGAATCACTAATAAGCCGGAGTCTTTTGAACGCAGATTTCTTGCCGGGACATATGGTACAATACAATCGGCAAGATAGGATGGAGCTAGACCGTGTAGTATTTTATACGTAAGTAGTAAAACCTTAAAGTCACATCTTAAGTGCACAGGAAGCCAGTGCAGGTGAGCCAGTACAGGTGTAATGTGATCAAACTTTCTTGTTCTTGTCAAAAGTCTAGCAGCCGCATTTTGTACCAACTGTAATCTTTTAATGCTAGACATGGGGAGACCCGAAAATAATACGTTACAGTAATCGAGACGAGGCGTAACAAACGCATGGATAATGATCTCAGCGTCTTTAGTGGACAGAATGGAGCGAATTTTAGCGATATTACGGAGATGAAAGAAGGCCGTTTTAGTAACGCTTTTAATGTGTGACTCAAAGGAGAGAGTTGGGTGGAAGATAATACCCAGATTCTTTACCGTGTCGCCTTGTTTAATTGTTTGGTTGTCAAATGTTAGAGTTGTATTATTAAATAGAGTTCGGTGTCTAGCAGGACCGATAATCAGCATTTCCGTTTTTTTGGCGTTGAGTTGCAAAAAGTTAGCGGACATCCATTGTTTAATTTCATTAAGACACGCTTCCAGCTGACTACAATCCGGCGTGTTGGTCAGCTTTAGGGGCATGTAGAGTTGGGTGTCATCAATATGTATAGCTCGGTTGGTAGAGTGGCCGTGCCAGCAACTTGAGGGTTGCAGTTTCGATTCCCGCTTCCGCCATCCTAGTCACTGCCGTTGTGTCCTTGGGCAAGACACTTTACCCACCTGCTCCCAGTGCCACCCACACTGGTTTAAATGTAACTTAGATATTGGGTTTCACTATGAAAAGCGCTATATAAATATAATTCACTTCACTTCACTTCACAATATGGGTTGACAATGATTTGCAAATCATTGTATTCCGTTTATATTTACATCTAACACCATTTCTCAACTCATATGGAAACGGGGTTTGTAAATGGATGGTTAAGATCCAAGCTGGCCTGCAATGCGCGCTCCGACCACACGAGGCGCTGCATTAGCTAGCATGACGTGTGCTAGCGCGGCTAACTACGACAAAACATGTCGGCGTCAATACCACAAAGTGCTCCGTTACCGTCACTCCGTGGCGTCTTTATCATCTTTATTTTCAGACTTGTGTTGGGCTTGCAGGAGAAAGCCCGCCATAAGGTTATCAACATTGCTAACAGCTGGAAGAAGCTCGGTTTGGCGGGAGGGGGGGCAACGCTTCGTCGCGTCCGATGACGCGGTCGATTAGTAATGACGTCGTCGGTTAGTAATGACGTCACGGTCACTGCCGCTTTGTATGATCTCATATTTCAAACACTTCACTCTCGAGCGGGCGGCAAGGGTGACTGACGCCTTTAGACGAGTGGACGCTGGCCAAAATGAGACTTTTTTCATGGACATTTTCTCTTTGAGTTACGAAGTCGGAACCAACTCGTTGCTGGACCTTCCGCTTGAAATGTATTATTGATTTTTTTTTTTTTTAGATGTATGACTGATGTTTTTAGGTGTACCATTGATGCTTTTAGGGCACCATGTTCGAACCCCCCGAGACGCTCCTCAAATATGAGACCCCAGTTTTAATCAGCAAAACCACAGACAAGAAATCTTCAAAGGTGAGTTGACTTTATGTTTAGTTGGGCTCCATACGCCAATAAGAATATACCGTATTTCCTTGAATTGCCGCAGGGCATATAGTATGCGCCTGCCTTGAATTACTGCCGGGTCAAACTCGCTTTCCAAAATAATTAGCGCCTTTTTTTTTTTTTTGATTGATTGATTGATACTTTTGTTAGTAGATTGCACAGTCATTAATTTGAGCGAGAATGAAAGGTTTGTGGATGAGGAAAGTTAGAGTGAAGCACCAAAAAAAAAGCGGCGGCAGTGGGACCGCTTCAGATGTAATTAGACGCATTTACTGGGATAATTCTGGTAGATCCCTTATCTGCCTATTGTTTTAATAGTTTTTTAGTGAGGTTTTAAAGTCATACCTGAAAGTCGGATGGCTGCGGTGAACGGCAGTGTCTCTCAGAGAAGCCAATGGAAGAGCCAAGATCACAGCTGCCTTTTTGAGCTGCAGGAGGAAGTCGCATAATCCACTGAAGTCTCCGGTAAGAGCCGACCTAATATCACAATTTTCCCATCCAAAAACTTGCTGGTTGACGTAGACAAACATGTTCGCTTGACCGCTCTGTGTTAAAGCTTCACAACAAACAAAGAAACACCGGCTGTGTTTCGGTGCTAAAGGCAGCTGCAATTCACTGCTTTCCACCAACAGCATTCTTCTTTGACGTCTCCATTATTAATTGAACAAATTGCAAAAGATTCAGCAACACAGATGTCCAAATTACTGTGTAATTATGCGATGAAAAGAGACGACTTTGAGCCGTGTGTGGTGCTGGGCTAATATGTCCCCACAGTTCAGTACATATTCCGTACAATTGACCACTAAATGGTAAAACCCGAATAAGTTTTTCAACTTGTTTAAGTCGGGGTCCACGTTAATCAATTCATGGTACAAATATATACTATCAACATAATACAGTCATCACACAAGTTAATCATTATAGAATGTACATTACATTATTTACAATCCGGGGGGTGGGATGAAGAGCTTTGGTTGATATCCGTACTCCATCCATCCATCCATCCATTTCCTACCGCTTATTCCCTTTCGGGGTACTTCAGTCATCAACAGAGAAATGTGGACATTGAAACAGTGTAGGTCTTATTTAGTAGGATATGTACAGCCAGCAGAGAACATAGTGAGTTCACATAGCATAATAACAAGTATATACATTAGAAGTACATTTGAGTTGTTTATAATCCGGGGAGATGGGATGTGAATGGAGGAGGGTATTAGTAAAGTGTTGAAGTTGCCTGGAGGTGTTGTTTTAGATCGGTTTTGAAGGAATATAGAGATGCACTTACTTTTATACCTGTTGGGAGTGCATTCCACATTGATGTGGCATAGAAAGAGAATGAGTTAAGACCTTTGTTAGATCGGAATCTGGGTTTAACGTGGTTTGTGGAGCGCCCCCTGGTGCCCGGTCAAATTCGTGACGTCACGAGTGACACTTCCCCTGTCATCATTTTCAAAATGCACGAGGCTGACTCCAATACCGGTAATTTGAAATCGCATAAAAGGGAAGAAGATGAAGAGCTATTCAGTAGGATTTAAGGTCCAAGCTTACATCACACTCAAATTTGTACTGCATACCTTTGGTAAGTGAGAAGAGGTTTTAAAATTATGAGCGCATGCTTACTTTTACCGTATGCCTTTGGTAAGCGCAGGAGTGAGAAGAGGTTTTAAAGGCCTACTGAAATGAGATGTTCTTATTTAAACGGGGATAGCAGGTCCATTCTATGTGTCATACTTGATCATTTCTCGATATTGCCATATTTTTGCTGAAAGGATTTAGTAGAGAACATCCACGATAAAGTTCGCAACTTTTGGTCGCTAATAAAAAAGCCTTGTCGCAGACGATGACGTCACAAGGGTGAGGGCTCCTCACGTCCTCACATTGTTTTTTTAATGGGAGCCTCCAGCGGCAAGAGCTATTCGGACCGAGAAAATGACAATTTCCCCATTAATTTGAGTGAGGATGAAAGATTTGTGGATGATGATATTGATAGCAAAAGAACTAGAAAAAAAAAAAATAAAGTAAAAAAAAAAAGGCGATTTCATTGGGACGGATTCAGGTGTTTTTAGACACATTTACTAGGATAATTCTGGGAAATCCCTTATCTTTCTATTGTGTTGCTAGTGTTTTAGTGAGATTAAATAGTACCTGATAGCCGGAGGGGTGTGTACACGGGTGACTTGACGCCAGTGTTTGAGGGAAGTCGACGGCAGCTGCATGGACGGCGCAAGCTCAGCTGATCTCCGGTAAGAGGCGACTTTTTACCACAATTTTCTCACCGAAACCTGCCGGTTGACAAGTGGTCGGGAACCATGTTCGCTTGACCGCTCTGATCCATAGTAAAGCTTCACCTCCAGGAATTTTAAACAAGGAATCACCGTGTGTTTGAGTGGCTAAAGGCTAAAGCTTCCCAACGCCATCTTTCTACTTTGACTTCTCCATTATTAATTAAACAAATTGCAAAAGATTCAGCAACACAGATGTCCAGAATTCTGTTTAATTGCGCGATGAAAAGAGACGACTTTTAGCCGCGAGTGGTGCTGGGTTAATTTTTTCCTGACAGTCCGTGACATCACGCGCACGCGTCATCATTCCTCGACGTTTTAAACAAGAAACTCCGCGGGAAATTTAAAATTGCAATTTAGTAAACTAAACCGGCCGTACTGGCATGTGTTGCAATGTTAATATTTCATCATTGATATATAAACTATCAGACTGCATGGTGGGTAGTAGTGGGTTGATTTTCTTATTTAAACGGGGATAGCAGGTCCATTCTATGTGTCATACTTGATCAATTCGCGATATTGCCATATTTTTGCTGAAAGGATTTAGTAGAGAACATCGACGATAAAGTTCGCAACTTTTGGTCGCTAATAAAAAAGCCTGGAAGTACCGGAAGTAGCAGACGATTTGCTCGTGACATCACCGGTGTGAGGGCTCCTCACATTGTTTATAATGTGGGCCTCCAGCAGCAAAAGCTATCCGGACCAAGAAAGCGACAATTTCCCCATTAATTTGAGGGAGAATGAAAGATTGGTGGATGAGGAAAGTTAGAGTGAAGCACACAAAAAAAATAAAAAGCGGCAACAGTGGGACCGTTTCAGATGTAATTAGACACATTTACTAGAGTAATCCTGGAAGATCCCTTATCTGCTTATTGTTTTAATAGTGTTTTAGTGAGATTGTAAAGTCATACCTTAAAGTCGGATGGCTGCGGTGAACGGCGGTATCTCCCAGAGAAGCCAATGGAAGAGCCAAGATCACAGCTGCCTTTTTGAGCTGCAGGACGAAGTCGCATAATCCACTGAAGTCTCCGGTAAGAGCCGACCTAATATCACAATTTTCCCATCCAAAAACTTGCTGGTTGACGTAGACAAACATGTTCGCTTGACCGCTCTGTGTTAAAGCTTCACAACAAAGAAACACAGGCTGTGTTTCGGTGGCTAAAGGCAGCTGCAATTCACTGCTTTCCACCAACAGCATTCTTCTTTGACGTCTGCATTATTAATTGAACAAATTGCAAAAGATTCAGCAACACAGATGTCCAAATTACTGTGTAATTATGAGATGAAAAGAGACGACTTTGAGCCGTGTGTGGTGCTGGGCTAATATGTCCCCTCCAGCCCGAGACGTCACAAACACGCGTCATCGTTCCGCGACATTTTTAACAAGAAACTCCGCGGGAAATTTAAAATTGTAATTTAGTCAACTAAAAAGGCCGTATTGGCATGTGTTGCAATGTTAATATTTCATCATTGATGTATAAACTATCAGACTGCGTGGTCGATAGTAGTGGCTTTCAGTAGGTCTTTAAATTAATTCGCGCCCCGGCGGCAATTCAAGGAAATACAGTAGGTACTGTAACCTCTTTGTGATGTTACGTTCCTGTTATAAGCTGTTATACAGCAGAAGGTCACCAACGTGGTATTCTAAAAATAGCTCAAATAGCAGCACTTACCAGTGAGCTGCCTCTATTTTTTTAATTGTATTTATTTACTAGCAAGCTGGTCTCGCTTTGCTTGACATTTTTAATTCTAAGAGAGACAAAACTCAAATAGAATTTGAAAATCCAAGAAAATATTTATAGACTTGGTCTTCACTTGTTTAAATAAATTCATTTTTTTTTGTTTTACTTTGCTTCTTATAACTTTCAGAAAGACAATTTTAGAGAGAAAAATACAACCTTAAAAATGATTTTAGGATTTTGAAACACATATACCTTTTTACCTTTTAAATTCCTTCCTCTTCTTTCCTGACAATTGAAATCAATGTTCAAGTACATTTTTTTTTTTTATTGTAAAGAGCAATAAATACATTTTAATTTAATTCTTCATTTAGCTTCTGTTTTTTGGAAAAAGAATATTTGTGAAATATTTCTTCAAACTTATTATGATTAAAATTCAAAAACAGTATTCTGGTTAATCAAGAACATCAGTAGAATCAAATTTGAATCTTATTTCAAAGTCTTTAGCATTTGTTTTGAAATTTTTGTTCTGGAAAATCTAGAAGAAATAATGATTTGTCTTAGTTAGAAATATAGCTTGGTCCAATTTGTTTTATATTCTAACAAAGTGCAGATTGGATTTTAACCTATTTAAAACATGTCATCAGCATTCTAAAATTAATTTTAATCAGGAAAAATTACTAATGATGTTCCATAAATTATTCTTTTAATTTTTTCAAAAATATTTGAATGAGCTAGTTTTTCTCTTCTTTTTTGGGGTTGAATTTTGAATTTTAAAGAGTCGAAATTGAAGATAAACTATGTTTCAAAATTTAATTGTAATTTTTTTCGTGTTTTCTCCTCTTTTAACCCGTTCAATTAAGTTTTTTTTTCATCATGTATTCTCTACAAAAAAACCTTCCGTCAAAGGAAAAAAAATGTACGGCGGAATGACAGACAGAAATACCAATTTTTTTTATATATATATGTAGATTTATTTATTAAAGGTAAATTGAGCAAATTGACTATTTCTGGCAATTTATTTAAGTGTGTATCAAACTGGTAGCCCTTCGCATTAATCAGTACCCAAGAAGTAGCTCTTGGTTTCAAAAAGGTTGGTGAACCCTGTTTTACAGTATTTGCCTTGAGCTCTTATTTTGAAGGCGCACCGAGCGGAAGTGGTGACACGTTGTGGTGAAGTGGCGCTCGTGTAAAACTGGAGCTTTCGTGTTTGTTATTTTGTCGTTGTATACCGTATAGGCGACATATATAAACCCTTAGTTACATTGGCAGACCAAGGCCTCGCAAAAGAAAGACGTTAAATCACCGTAAAGTTCGGAGAGTCAGCTAGCTTCATCTCAGTTAGCCGCAGCTTGCAACGGCAGAGTTTCGTCTTGTCAGAAAACACGAAGACTTATTTCATCTTGCTACTGTCTTCTGATTTATGTGGAATAAAGACGAGGAGCACTTTATTTCTTTTGTTTTCAAAACGGCGCTCCACCACAACGTGTCACCACTTCCGGTCTTAGCGCCTTCAGAATAAAAGCTCAGGGTGTAACTCCCTCCACATAGCACTGACACAATGGCTTTCTTTGACTGATTTATTGAAGGCTTCCTTTCCCTTCAATTCACCGTGAAAACTTGTTAGCCTGCATGCTTCTTTTAGGAGGAAATTGTGATCTGGCTCTTGTGGCCCAAACGCTGTAAGTCCTTGTGACACTTTTTAGTCCTTGTAACCATCAGTCGCTCTCTTTATCCCTTCTCATTGCATCAAACAGATTTTCCTCATGCCCGGAAGTAGCTTCCTTATATCCGTTCACAGACCAATCGAGACACTTCAAAACAAACACATGCCCACAAACCCAACAAAAAGGCATGAAATTACATTTTTAACCATAGTAACTTAAATAAAGCCTTCTTATGAACTTCTATACATTTTGATTTAAATTCCCCTTTTGTGAACTTAACTTATTCTGTTTTTAGAGAAATAAAACAAATTATAATTATTAGTCGCAACAGTTACACAGGGCATATACTCTTTAACAGTGGTTCTCAACCTTTTTTCAGTGATGTACCCCCTGTGAACATTTTTTTTTTAATTCAAGTACCCCCCTAATCAGAGCAAAGCATTATTGGTTGAAAAAAGAGATAAAGAAGTAAAATACAGCACTATGTCATCAGTTTCTGATTAATTAAATTGTATAACAGTGGAAAATATTGCTCATTTATAGTGGTCTTTCTTGAACTATTTGGAAAAAAAGATATAAAAATAACTGAAAACCTGTTGAAAAATAAACAAGTGATTCAATTATAAATAAAGATTTCTACACATAGAAGTAATCATCAACTTAAAGTGCCCTCTTTGGGGATTGTAATAGAGATCCATCTGGATTCATCAACTTCATTCTAAACATTTCTTCACAAAAAAAGAAATATTTAACATCAATATTTATGGAACATGTCCACAAAAAATCTAGCTGTCAACACTGAATATTGCATTGTTGTATTTCTTTTCACAGTTTATGAACTTATTCCTATTTTGTCGAAGTGTTATTCAATAAATATATTCATAAAGGATTTTTGAAATGTAGCTATTTTTAGAAATTTTTGTAAAAATCTCACGTACCCCTTGGCATACCTTCAAGTACCCCCAGGGGTACACGTACCCCCATTTGAGAACCACTGCTCTATAACAGTGGTTCTCAAATGGGGGTACGCGTACCCCTGGGGGTACTTGAAGGTATGCCAAAGGATACATGAACATTTTTTAAATTATTCTAAAAATAACAACATGATTACTTCTATGTGTAGAAATCTTTATTTATAATTGAATCACTTGTTTATTCAACAACTTTTTAGTTATTTTTATATCTTTTTTCCCAAATAGTAAAAAAAAAAAGACCACTACAAATGAGCAATATTTTTGCACTGATATACAATGTAATAAATCAGAAACTGATGACATAGTGCTGTATTTTACTTCTTTATCTCTTTTTTTTTTCAACCAAAAATGCTTTGCTCTGATTAGGGGGTACTTGATTTAAAAAAAAAATGTTCACAGGGGGTACATCACTGAAAAAATGTTGAGAACCACTGCTGTATAAACAGCTTATAACAGGAACTTACCATCACATAGAGGCAAGTCCATAAAAATAGGTTATGTAACTCACTTGAAGTGAAGTATATTTATATAGCGCTTTTCTCTAGTGACTCACTTTACATAGTGAAACCCAATATTTAAGTTACATTTAACCAAGTGTGGGTGGCACTGGGAGCAGGTGGGTAAAGTGTCTTGCCCAAGGACACAACGGCAGTGACTAGGATGGCGGAAGTGGGAATCGAACCTGCAACTGTCAAGTTGCTGGCACGGCCGCTCTACCAACCGCCCCATTTAAACACAATTTGTGGCAAAGTGCCTGAGAAGTACACACAAAAACAAGTTTTACCCACCTAACCTAAGGGACGGCGTGGCGCAGTGGAAGAGTGGCCGTGCGCAACCCGAGGGTCACTGGTTCAAATCCCACCTAGAACCAACCTCGTCACGTCCGTTGTGTCCTGAGCAAGACACTTCACCCTTGCTCCTGATGGGTGCTGGTTGGCGCCTTGCATGGCAGCTCCCTCCATCAGTGTGTGAATGTGTGTGTGAATGGGTAAATGTGGAAGTAGTGTCAAAGCGCTTTGAGTACCTTGAAGGTAGAAAAGCGCTATACAAGTACAACCCATTTATCATTTATAACCTACTTACAATACAGTAACACGTAGAAATCTAGTTCAATAAAACTACAAAAACAATGCAATCTGACTCTTTAGGTTACAAAACAGCATGCTTTTCAAAATGTACAGCAGATGACAGAAATAAACACAAACCTTTTCAATTAATTTTAAAGGTAAAACTGATTTTTATCCATCCATCCATTTTCTACCGCTTATTCCCTTTTGGGGTCGCGGGGGGCGCTGGCGCCTATCTCGGCTACAATCGGGCGGAAGGCGGGGTACACCCTGGACAAGTCGCCCCCTCATCGCAGGGCCAACACAGATAGACAGACAACATTCACACTCACATTCACACACTAGGGCCAATTTAGTGTTGCCAATCAACCTATCCCCAGGTGCATGTCTTTGGACTGATTTTTATTTCCTACAGCAAGTCTGGAGTGAGCAGAAAACACCACAAAATATGCAGTAGTTTTCCCCAACTGGTTTAAAACCCTGTTTAACTGTTAAAAAAAATATATTCACATAGGGGGGCCGACCTTTTAAAGTGAGCTCTCAGCCGCATGCTGACTCCCCCGTGCCGCCACCTCCTAAAGCCAAGTCATCCGCAGCGGAAGCCACCAGGCAACAAAATGAGGACATACTCAACCTCATCTTCCCACCCAGGTACTGTGTACACACTTTCCATAGCATATGCAGCCATTCTACACGCAATATCTCACTCTTGTGCGCTGCAGGGAATGGATGGAGGGGAACCAACTGTGGGTGCAGCAGGTGTCCAGTGCACCGTGCACCCGAGCGGACGTGGTTAACCTTGAGGAACTATTGGACAGGAAGCTGCAGCAACGGCGTGCCATAGAGACCGGAATCTGCCCTGTGCGAAGAGAGCTTTATACACAGTGCTTTGGTAAGGATCAAGATGTGTCCTACTGCAAAATATGTCCATGAAAAGGTACACTTTGGCAATTGACTGACATGGAATAGGGGGGCAATGTCATCTGACAACAATAAAATAAAAAAAAACCCTATCTTTTTTAAAAAGTCCAAAAATTATGTGACACGATTCAATAGAGTAAAGTCCAACACTCGTGCCAGGCGTACAGCCGCCGCTTTTTTTGCCGACGTGACAATGATTGACGGCATGCAGCAGCGGACCAATCAAGAGGCATCAAAGCAAAATTGCCAAAGTAATGTGTAAATGAAGCAGAGTAATGTGTAAATAATGTCAATATGTAGATGAACAATCTGTGGCTGTTAAGTGAACACTAGAAAGGTTGTGAATACTGTATAGAGTAGGCTAACCCACGTGGTTCCTGTGGATGTGAACACAAGTTGTAGTGACTAAATAACATAGTGACTGAAAGAGACAAAAGTAATGTGTATATAATGTCAATAAGTAGGTGAACCATCTGTGGCTGTGAAGTGAACACTAGTAAGGTTGTAAATACTGTATAGAGTAGGCTAACCCATGTGGTTCCTGTGGATGTGAACATAACTTCTGTAGTGACGAAACAACATAGTGACTGAAACCGACAAAGTAATGCGTAAATAAAGTTTATAAGTAAATGAACCATCTGTGGCTGTAAAGTAAACACTAGTAAGGTTGTAAGTACTGTTTAGAGTCGACTAACCCATGTGGTTCCTGTGGATGTGAACATAGCTACTGTAGTGACGAAACAACATAGTGACTGAAACAGACAAAAGTAATGTGTCAATAATGTCAATAAGTAGATGAACCATCTGTGGCTGTGAAGTGAACACTAGTAAGGTTGTAAATACTGTTTAGAGTAGACTAACCCACGTGGTTCCTGTGGATGTGAACATAACTACTGTAGTGACGAAACAACATAGTGACTGAAACAGACAAAAGTAACGTGTAAATAATGTCAATAAGAAGATGAACCATCTGTGGCTGTTAAGTGAACACTAGAAAGGTTGTAAATACTGTATAGAGTAGGCTAACCCATGTGGTTCCTGTGGATGTGAACACAAGTTGTAGTGACTAAATAACATAGTGACTGAAACCGACAAAGTAATTCGTAAATAATGTTTATAAGTAAATGAACCATCTGTGGCTGTAAAGTAAACACTAGTAAGGTTGTAAATACTGTTTAGAGTAGACTGACCCATGTGGTTCCTGTGGATGTGAACATAGCTGCTGTAGTGACTAAATAACATAGTGACTGAAACCGACAAAGTAATGCGTAAATAATGTTTATAAGTAAATGAACCATCTGTGGCTGTAAAGTAAACACTAGTAAGGTTGTAAGTACTGTTTAGAGTAGACTAACCCATGTGGTTCTTGTGGATGTGAACATAGCTACTGTAGTGACGAAACAACATAGTGACTGAAACAAACAAAAGTAACGTGTAAATAATGTCAATAAGAAGATGAACCATCTGTGGCTGTAAAGTAAACACTAGTAAGGTTGTAAATACTGTTTAGAGTAGACTGACCCATGTGGTTCCTGTGGATGTGAACATAGCTGCTGTAGTGATGAAACAACATAGTGACTGAAACCGACAAAGTAATGTGTAAATAATGTCTATAAGTAAATGAACCATCTCTGGCTGTAAAGTAAACACTAGTAAGGTTGTAAATACTGTTTAGAGTAGACTGACCCATGTGGTTCCTGTGGATGTGAACATAGCTGCTGTAGTGACGAAACAACATAGTGACTGAAACCGACAAAGTAATGTGTAAATAATGTCTATAAGTAAATGAACCATCTCTGGCTGTAAAGTAAACACTAGTAAGGTTGTAAATACTGTTTAGAGTAGACTAACCCATGTGGTTCCTGTGGATGTGAACACAAGTTATAGTGACTGAAACCGACAAAGTAACGCGTAAATAATGTTTATAAGTAAATGAACCATCTGTGGCTGTAAAGTAAACACTAGTAAGGTTATAAGTACTGTTTAGAGTAGACTAACCCATGTGGTTCCTGTGGATGTGAACATAGCTACTGTAGTGACGAAACAACATAGTGACTGAAACAGACAAAAGTAATGTGTCAATAATGTCAATAAGTAGATGAACCATCTGTGGCTGTGAAGTGAACACTAGTAAGGTTGTAAATACTGTTTAGAGTAGACTAACCCACGTGGTTCCTGTGGATGTGAACATAACTACTGTAGTGACGAAACAACATAGTGACTGAAACAGACAAAAGTAACGTGTAAATAATGTCAATAAGAAGATGAACCATCTGTGGCTGTTAAGTGAACACTAGAAAGGTTGTAAAAACTGTATCGAGTAGGCTAACCCATGTGGTTCCTGTGGATGTGAACACAAGTTGTAGTGACTAAATAACATAGTGACTGAAACCGACAAAGTAATGCGTAAATAATGTCTATAAGTAAATGAACCATCTGTGGCTGTAAAGTAAACACTAGTAAGGTTGTAAATACTGTTTAGAGTAGACTGACCCATGTGGTTCCTGTGGATGTGAACATAGCTACTGTAGTGACGAAACAACATAGTGACTGAAACAGACAAAAGTAACGTGTAAATAATGTCAATAAGTAAATGAACCATCTGTGGCTGTAAAGTAAACAGTAGTAAGGTTGTAAATACTGTTTAGAGTAGACTAACCCATGTGGTTCCTGTGGATGTGAACATAGCTACTGTAGTGACGAAACAACATAGTGATTTAAACAGACAAAAGTAACGTGTAAATAATGTCAATAAGAAGATGAACCATCTGTGGCTGTGAAGTGAACACTAGAAAGGTTGTAAATACTGTATAGAGTAGGCTAACCCATGTGGTTCCTGTGGATGTGAACACAAGTTGTAGTGACTAAATAACATAGTGACTAAAACAGACAAAAGTAATGTGTATATAATGTTAATAAGTAGATGAACCATATGTGGTTGTGAAGTGAACACGAGTAAGGTTGTAAATACTGTATAGAATAGGCTAACCCATGTGGTTCCTGTGGATGTGAACACAAGTTGTAGTGACTAAATAACATTGACTAAAACAGACAAAAGTCATGTGTATATAATGTCAATAAGTAGATGAACCATCTGTGGCTGTGAAGTGAACAATAGAAAGGTTGTAAATACTGTATAGAGTAGGCTAACCCATGTTGTTCCTGTGGATGTGAACACAAGTTGTAGTGACTAAATAACATAGTGACTGAAACAGACAAAAGTAATGTGTATATAATATCAATAAGTAGATGAACCATCTGTGGCTGTGAAGTGAACACGAGTAAGTTTGTGAATACCGTATAGAGTAGGCTAACCCATGTGGTTCCTGTGGATGTGGACACAAGTTGTAGTGACTAAATAACATAGTGACTGAAACAGACAAAAGTAATGTGTATATAATATCAATAAGTAGGTGAACCATCTGTGGCTGTGAAGTGAACACGAGTAAGTTTGTGAATACCGTATAGAGTAGGCTAACCCATGTTGTTCCTGTGGATGTGGACACAAGTTGTAGTGACTAAATAACATAGTGACTGAAACAGACAAAAGTAATGTGTAAATAATGTCAACAAGTAGATAAACCATCTGTGGCTATAATGTGAACACAAGTAAGGTAGTAAGTACTGTGTAGAGTAGACTAACCCATGTGGTTCCTGTGGATGTGAACACAAGTTGTAGTGACTAAATAACATAGTGACTGAAACAGACAAAAGTAATGTGTATATAATATCAATAAGTAGGTGAACCATCTGTGGCTGTGAAGTGAACACGAGTAAGTTTGTGAATACCGTATAGAGTAGGCTAACCCATGTGGTTCCTGTGGATGTGGACACAAGTTGTAGTGACTAAATAACATAGTGTCTGAAAAAGACAAAAGTAACGTGTAAATAATGTCAATAAGTAGATGAACCATCTGTGGCTGTAAAGTGAAGACTAGTAAGGTTGTAAATACTGTATAGAGTGGGCTAACCCATGTGGTTCCTGTGGATGTGTACATAACTACTGTAGTGACTAAATAACATAGAAACAGACATAGTGATTCATTTGGATTAATGGGATATGTATTTATGCCAACTCTCTCCATCATTTTTCAATTCTTTAGACACTAAAACAGCCCCCCGTACCTCCTTGTCACCCCACCAGGACACCGCCCTAAACCCCCGGCTTATTTTCAGTCTTTTTCCATTCAGTTAAAATCACATGTTTAGTAGATGTTTAGGCATCTTGTACTGGCAGTTTTTCCAAATGTAGAATTAACAGAATAGATAAAGTATTTTTGATTTGATGTATTTTTATTTCAAATATGCAAAATAAACAAGAGCAAGCCTAATCCAATACAGTGCGGTAGCCTTAACAGCCATTGTAACAAAATGAAAACAATGGAGGATAAAAAACGGGAAAAAAATAACAAAATGAGCAGTGGACTTTTCTTTTTTTTTTTTTTTTTTACATATTTACATTTTTACATTTTACTAGCTTGTAAAATGTCAATGACGAAACTAAAGGGTGCTTAACCGGACAGACGTATGAAAGATATATTTATGATGGCAGCAGTAATGTCAGACATTGTGTGAAGAGTGAGGAAAAGTGAGTCTAATTCTTGTCCAAGTTAGGCAAATATTTAAAGGCCTACTGAAACCCACTACTACCGACCACACAGTCTGATAGTTTATATATCAATGATGAAATATTAACATTGCAACACATGCCAATACGGCCTTTTTAGTTTATTAAATTGCAATTTTAAATTTCGCGGGAAGTGTCCTGTTGAAAACGTCGCGGCATGATGACGTGTGCGCGTGATGTCACGGATTGTAGCGGACATTTTGATCCAGCACCGATCCCAGCTATAAGTCGTCTGCTTTAGTCGCATAATTAAACAGTATTCTGGACAACTGTGTTGCTGAATCTTTTGCAATTTGTTCAATTAATAATGGAGACGTCAAAGAAGAAAGATGTAAGTGGGAAGCGGTGTATTGCGGCCGCATTTAGCAACACAAACACAGCCGGTGTTTCCTTGTTTACATTCGGCTCTTACCGTTGACATGAGCAAACGCGGAGAGTTTGCGTCGTTCCTCCTGCAGCTGCGGACTCTCTTGCCTCCTCCCACCGCCCGCCACCGACCGTCGGATGCCTACACCGTGGAGGGAAAAAAAATAAATCTCGTGGCTTCCCTCGGAGACACTGGCGGTCACCACACCCGTGGCCACACCCTTCCGACTTTCAGGTACGACCATATAATCTCACTAAAACACTAGTAACACAATAAGCAGATAAGGGATTTTCCAGAATTATCCTAGTAAATGTGTCTAATAACATCTGAATCGCTCCCACTGCCCTCGTCTTTTTTTGTTTGTTTTCTTTTTTCTAGTCCAGGGGTGTCAAACTCAAATACAGAGCGGGCCAAAATTTAAAACTGAACAAAGCCGCGGGCCGAGGTTGAACAAAGTAATCCTTTAATAGGGACCCAAACAAGTTTTGCATTGAATATTGACCAAGCAAGGCTTATATAACTTTATAGTGATATGCATAATCGAGTTTTAAATAATAATAATAAAAAAAACATCAATGGCATATCAAATACAATAAAAATACAAATTGAACGCCTCTTTTCGGCGGCGGGTTTGAGTTGGGGCGGGGTTTGGTGGTAGCGGGGGTGTATAATTGTAGCCTCCCGGAAGAGTTAGTGATGCAAGGGGTTCTGAATATTTGTTCGATTGTGTTTATGTTGTGTTAAGGTGCGGATGTTCTCCCGAAATGTGTTTGTCATTCTTGTTTGCTGTGGGTTCACAGTGTGGCGTATATTTGTAACAGTGTTAAAGTTGTTTATACGGCCACCCTCAGTGTGACCTGTATGGCTGTTTACTAAGTATGCCTTGCATACACTTGTGTGTGTGTATTAGCCGCATATATTATGTGAGTGGGCCGGCACGCTGTTTGTATGGAGGAAAAGCGGACGTGGCGACATGTAAAGAACGCCAAAGGCAGTGCTTTTACGGCCCGCCCCCAATATCATTGTCCGGGTGGAAATTCGGGAGGGACACTGAACTTCGGGAGTCTCCCGGGAAAATCGGGAGGGTTGACGAGTATGAGTATTAGTGGTGAATGTGGTGTTACAGCGGCGGGCCAGCTCTAATGTTAATTTGATATTGCCTCAAGGGCCAAATGATATTACACGGGCGGGCCAGAGTTTGACACCCATGTTCTAGTCCTTCACTCTCACTATCCGCATCCACGTATATTTCATCCTCGCTCAAATTAATGGGGAAATCGTCGCTTTGTCGGTCCGAATCGCTCTAGCTGCTGGTGGCCTTAATTATCCTAGTAAATGTGTCTAATAACATCTGAATCGCTCCCAATGCCCTCGTATTTTTTTTTCTTTTTCTTCTAGTCCTTCACTCTCACTATCCTCATCCACAAATCTTTCATCCTCGCTCAAATTAATGGGGAAATTGTCGCTTTCTCGGTCCGAATCGCTCTAGCTGCTGGTGGCCATGATTGTTAACAATGTGAGGATGTGAGGAGCTCCACAAGCCGTGACGTCACGCGCACATCGTCTGCTACTTCCGGTACAGGCAAGGCTTTTTTATTAGCGACCAAAAGTTGCGGACTTTATCGTCGATGTTCTCTACTAAATCCTTTCTGCAAAAATATGGCGATATCGCGAAATGATCAAGTATGATACATAAAATGGACCTGCTATCCCCGTTTGAATAAGAAAATCTCATTTCAGTATGCCTTTAACTAGGGGATAGCCCACTATTGTTTTGTTATTTTGTATTCAAAAAAAAAAAATGTATCCTGTAGTCTTAATAATCCTATACAAGCCACGCCCCCTTCTTGACCCTGTTTTTATGGGGAACTTGGAGTACTATTTTGTGATCTTGGCAATGTTTATCTGTTAGGTCTTTGTATTGCATAGCTAAGATGTGACTTTCTCTCTATGTTTCAATGGATGTCCTGATCTTGCTGGCTGCAAAACAAGTTTACTACTAGTAAAGTAACTAACCTAACCTGGTCGCCGGCCTTCTTTCACTAGTGGTGTGAAGGAGCTCAGGCTGGAGGGAACTAAAGTTGTGGGAACTAAGCCGCTCTTCTCTCTCCAAGATGAACTGATCAGACAGGTGACCATCAATTGTGCGGAGAGGGGTCACTTGCTGTTGCGGGTCAGAGACGAGATCCAGATGACTATCGCCGCGTACCAGACCTTCTATGAGAGCAGTGTTGTTTTTGGCATGAGGAAAGCTTTGCAGGCTGAACAGGACAAAGTGGACATGGAGAAAAGGGTATATCCTAGATTGATTGTGCAAACACCCCTTAAACCTTGTACTTGCTGCAGTTGAGTAAGTCAATGACCACTAGATTAGGAACTATTCTAGCAATATCTGATTTAGTGTTTTCTCTACTGTCTACTTGATAGCTGATGTGAAGTCAAGTCAGTTTCCATCCTTTTCATTCCCAGATAGCTGAGTTGGAGAAGAATAAAACGGAGCTGGAGAAAGAATTGCGGGATGAAAAGGCCAAATGTGACGCCATTGAAAAGACAGAAGAAGAAAAACATGAAGTGCAAGAAAAGAAATATACGGAGCAGATTCAGTTCTTGAAGAGAACCAACCAGCAGCTGAAGGTAATGCATTGTAGTCACATGACATGATGTTTACCTTTATTGTAGTCACATGACATGTTACCTTCATTATAGTCCCATGATATGATGTTTACCTTCATTGTAGTCACATGACATGTTTACCTTTATTGTAGTCACATGACATGATGTTTACCTTCATTATAGTCCCATGATATGTTTACCTTCATTGTAGTCACATGACATGTTTACCTTTATTGTAGTCACATGACATGATGTTTACCTTCATTATAGTCACATGACATGATGTTTACCTTCATTATAGTCCCATGATATGATGTTTACCTTCATTGTAGTCACATGACTTAATATTTACCTTCATTATAGTTCCATAACATGTTTACCTTCATTGTAGTCACATGACATGTTTACTTTTATTGTAGTCACATGACTTGATATTTACCTTCATTATAGTCCCATGACATTATATTTACCTTCCTTGTAGTCACATGACATGATGTTTACCTTCATTCTAGTCACATGACATGATGTTTACCTTCATTGTAGTCACATGACATGATGTTTACCTTCATTGTAGTCACATGACGCGATGTTTACCTTCATTCTAGTCACATAACATGTTTACCTTCATTATAGTAACATGACATGATGTTTACCTTCATTCTAGTCACATAACATGATGTTTACCTTCATTACAGTCACATGACATGATGTTTACCTTCATTCTAGTCACATAACATGATGTTTACCTTCATTGTAGTAACATGACATTATGTTTACCTTCATTGTAGTCACATGACATGATGTTTACCTTCATTCTAGTCACATAACATGTTTACCTTCATTATAGTAACATGACATGATGTTTACCTTCATTCTAGTCACATAACATGATGTTTACCTTCATTATAGTCACATGACATGATGTTTACCTTCATTCTAGTCACATGACATGATGTTTACCTTCATTGTAGTCACATGACATAATGTTTACCTTCATTGTCGTCACATTAATTGATGTTTACCTTCATTGTAGTCACATGATATTATGTTTACCATCATTATAGTCCCATGACTTGATGTTTACCTTCATTGTAGTCACATGAATTGATTTTTACCTTCATTGTAGTCACATGACATTATGTTTGCATCATTATAGTCCCATGACTTGATGTTTACCTTCATTATAGTCACATGACATGTTTACCTTCATTGTAATCACATGACATGATGTTCACCTTCATTGTAGTCACATGATATTATGTTTACCTTTATTGTAGTCACATGACATGTTTACCTTCATTGTAGTCACATGATATTATGTTTACCTTTATTGTAGTCACATGACATGTTTACCTTCATTGTAGTCACATGACATGATGTTTACCTTCATTGTCGTCACATGACATAATGTTTACCTTCATTGTCGTCACATTAATTGATGTTTACTTTCATTGTAGTCACATGATATTATGTTTACCATCATTATAGTCCCATGACTTGATGTTTACCTTCATTGTAGTCACATGACATGTTTACCTTCATTGTAGTCACATGACATGATGTTCACCTTCATTGTAGTCACATGATATTATGTTTACCTTTATTGTAGTCACATGACATGTTTACCTTCATTGTAGTCACATGATATTATGTTTACCTTTATTGTAGTCACATGACATGTTTACCTTCATTGTAGTCACATGACATGATGTTTACCTTCATTGTCGTCACATGACATAATGTTTACCTTCATTGTCGTCACATTAATTGATGTTTACTTTCATTGTAGTCACATGATATTATGTTTACCATCATTATAGTCCCATGACTTGATGTTTACCTTCATTGTAGTCACATGACATGTTTACCTTCATTGTAGTCACATAACATGATGTTTACCTTCATTGTAGTCACATGACATGATGTTTACCTTCATTGTAGTCACATGACATGATGTTTACCTTCATGGCTCACACTAACTCTCTGTATGTCCCGTTTAGGCCCAGTTGGAGGGGATCGTGACGCCTAAATAACTTCCCTCTTATGGAGTGTCAAATGTATTTTTTCATGAATGACTCTAGTTGAGTATTAACTTATTTGAAATTAAATGTTTTTCATAAAAGACTTGTGTAAACTTTATTCAAGTCAAGAACTACGGGATTAACTTGATGACCACTCAAGTGTTTTTCTGCTGTAAACCTTTCTGCAGCAAGTGTGACTCAGTAAGCGTGTTTAATAACTACACGTACTTTGCTAATAACTACATGTACAGTTAACTACATGTACACTGCTAATAACTACATGTACAGTTAACTACATGTACACTGCTAATAACTACACGTACAGTGCTAATAACTACACGTGCAGTGCTAATAACTACACGTACAGTGCACACCTTGTCCACATATTCTTTTGGATTAGCCTTATTTCAAAATAGAATACATCCATTTTTTCTCTAAAATTCTACAGACAATACCCGATAATAATGCGTTTGTTATTATTGTTTAATTTCTGTAAATAAAATAAAAATTACATGTATTGACAGTCTTTGCTCAGTACTTAGTTGATGCACCTTTCTGGCACCTTCTTTGGGCACTTTCTCTCTTTTCTCTTTGCAGCGCCTCTCTAGCTCCATCAGGTTTTCATCCAGGATGTCTATGTGCATTGCTGCATTCATCTTAGTCTAGTCAGGTAGGTGACCAAAACCATGGTCACTCTGTCAGAGACGAGAACCTTCCAGAAAGACAAACTCATGATTGATTTAAACTTTTATTAGTAGATCGCACAGTTCAGTAGATATTCCATACAATTGACCACTAAATGGTAACCCCCCAATAAGTTTTTCAACTTGTTTAAGTTGGGGTCCACGTTAATCAATTCATGGTAAAAGTGGCCAGAAGGATGACATTTCTTAGTCAAAAGTTTGCCAAAATGCATCTGAAAGACTTTCAGACAATGAGAAACTAAATTTTCTGGTCCGATAAGACAAGGAATGTTTGGATACCATCCCTACAGTGAAGCATGGTGGTGGGGGTGTTTTTCAGTGCCAGGAAACTGGGAGACTCGTCAGGATAGAGGGAAAGATGAATGCAGCAATGTACAGAGACATTCTGGATGAAAACCTCATCCAACATGATGGAGCTTGAGAGGTGTTGCAAAGAGGAAAGAGAGAAAGTGCCCAAAGATAGGTGTGGTAAGCTTGTGGCATCGTCTTCCAAATGACTTGTAATTGCTGTCAAAGATGCATCAACTTAGTATTGAGCAAAGGTTATGAATACTTATGAACATGTATTTTTTAAATACATTTACAAACGTGTTTGAAATCACCTTCCACATTGTCATGATGGGGAATTGTGTGTAGAATTATTGAGTTCCAAAATGTAATAATTCCATTTTAAAATAAGGCGGTAACATAACACAATGTGGAAAAGTCCTCTGTGGATGCTCTGTATTATTTATATTTGCTCTCATTAGAAGGTTGTGGTGTGTGTGTAGAATGTTGTGGACGCAGGCAGTGTTGTGTTTTAGTGTTGCTAAGGAGGGGCGTGTGCAAGTTGCATAGTGAAAATACGTCCTACAACTATAATAGATTTTATTTGTAAAAGCACTTTACATTGAGCAAACAACCTCTAAGTGCTACAGTGCATTTTAAAAAACAAAAACAAAACAACGGTTAACCATGAATTGATTTACGTGGACTTAAACAAGTTGAAAAACTTGTTTGGGTGTTATCATTTAGTGGTCAATTGTACTGAGTATGTACTGAACTGTGCAATTTACTAATAAAAGTTTCAATCAAGCAATCAAAAGCTTGAACCACAAATAGCTGCCCACAACAGTTAAAATAAATAGTAAAAAAAACCCAAAAAACTAGATCAGCCTAATAGATATTAAGCCTTTTTTTAAAGCTTTCACAGTCTGTGGTGCCCTCAGGTGGTCAGGGAGAGTATTCCAGAGACTGGGAGCCGCGGAGCGTCCTAGCTGACGTTGAAGTGAGTCAGTGAGCACAGTGTAGGTGTGTCACACATGACACGCATGAAATGTTTTGTTTTAAAAGTTGTCACGATTACTAGAGCCACTTGGCTTACTGGGAGTTTTAAAGTTGTACTTTCTTCCTGATAAAATCTACTTCTGGCTCATATTGTTCAACGGTGTGCACATTCTTTATCATGGAGATAACAGACAATCCACAGTCCAACCATCAGTTCATAACAAAACTGTACATAAGATAGCAGTTTCAAGTCTAAACAGGTTTAAAATATGGTGTGATTTTTTTTGTAAGATCAGTGCCAGAGCTTGGTCCGCATTGCCGGCAGTAAGTCGGACACATTTCCAGTGAGGGTTGGACTCCGCCAAGGCTGTCCTTTGTCACCGATTCTGTTCATAACTTTTATGGACAGAATTTGTAGGCGCAGTCAAGGCGTTGAGGGGTTCCGGTTTGGTGACCGCAGGATTAGGTCTCTGATTTTTGTAGATGATGTGGTCCTGATGGCTTCATCTGACCGGGATCTTCAGTTCTCACTGGATCGGTTCGCAGCCGAGTGGGAAGCGACCGGAATGAGAATCAGCACCTCCAAGTCCGAGTCCATGGTTCTCGCCCGGAAAAGGGTGGAGTGCCATCTCCGGGTTGGGGAGGAGACCCTGCCCCAAGTGGAAGAGTTCAAGTACCTCGGAGTCTTGTTCACGAGTGAGGGAAGAGTGGATCGTGAGATCCACAGGCGGATCGGTGCGGCGTCTTCAGTAATGTGGACGTTGTACCGATCCGTTGTGGTGAAGAAGGAGCTGAGCCGGAAGGCAAAGCTCTCAATTTACCGGTCGATCTACGTTCCCATCCTCACCTATGGTCATGAGCTTTGGGTCATGACCGAAAGGATAAGATCACGGGTACAAGCGGCCGAAATGAGTTTGGGTCTCTCCCTTAGAGATAGGGTGAGAAGCTCTGCCATCCGGGAGGAACTCAAAGTAAAGCCGCTGCTCCTTCACATCGAGAGGAGCCAGATGAGGTGGTTTGGGCATCCGGTCAGGATGCCACCCGAACGCCTCCCTAGGGAGGTGTTTAGGGCACGTCCGACCGGTAGGAGGCCACGGGGAAGACCCAGGACACGTTGGGTAGACTATGTCTCCCGGCTGGCCTGGGAACGCCTCGGGATCCCCCGGGAAGAGCTAGACGAAGTGGCTGGAGAGAGGGAAGTCTGGGCTTCCCTGCTTAGGCTGCTGCCCCCATGACCCGACCTCGGATAAGCGGAAGATGATGGATGGATGGATGGAACATTAACAAACAGAAGAGAAACAATAATCAAAATGGTTCAACAACAGTATAAAAACATTACAAAACATTATAAAACAGCGCCAGGGGGTTGTAAATTCAAAGTAAGCTGTGATTGGCTGGTGAGAGTTGAGTTGGGTGGCTAGTGACGTCACAGTCCGCCACCAGGCTAGGACCAATCAGCTTCTCGCATTAAGCGGAAAATAAACTGTGATTGGCTGTTTTTTTTGTTTTGTTTTTAAAAATGTTAATTTATAAATTGCAACATTAACAAACAGAAGAGAAACAATAATCAAAATACTTCAACATCAATATAAAACAAAAAATATATAAAAACAGTACAAAACAGCGCCAGGGGGTTATAAATTCAAAGTAAGTTGTGATTGGCTAGTGAGAGTTGAGTCGGGTGGCTAGTGACGTCAGAGTCCACCACCAGGCCAGGACCAATCAGCTTCTCGCATGAAGCGGAAAATAAACCGTGATTGGCTGTTTTTTTAATTTATTTTTTATGTTTATTTATACATTTCAACATTAACAAACAGAAGAGAAACAATAATCAAAATAGTTCAACAACAATATAAAACAAAAAAATATATAAAAAGAGTACAAAACAGCACCAGGGGGTTGTAAATTCAAAGTAAGCTGTGATTGGCTAGTGAGAGTTGAGTTGGGTGGCCAGTGACGTCAGAGTCCCCCCACCAGGCCAGGACCAATCAGCTTCTCGCATGAAGCGGAAAATAAACCGTGATTGGCTGTTTTTTTAATTTATTTTTTATGTTTATTTATACATTTCAACATTAACAAACAGAAGAGAAACAATAATCAAAATGGTTCAACAACAATATAAAAACATTACAAAACATTATAAAACAGCGCCAGGGGGTTGTAAATTCAAAGTAAGCTGTGATTGGCTGGTGAGAGTTGAGTCGGGTGGCTGGTGACGTCACAGTCCACCACCAGGCCAGGACCAATCAGCTTCTTGCATTAAGTGGAAACTAAACTGTGATTGGCTGGTGAGAGTCGGGCTGGGTGCTAGCTAGGAGGCGGTGATGCTGCGACGTTAGCCTCCATGCGGCTGTCACTAAGCACATCTGCGTCTCTTTTTCGGCCAGCTTAGTCCGCAGGAAGCTGCTACCAACCCCGCTTCTCCTCCACACTTAGTCCGCAAGAAGTTGCTACCGTCTCACCCCGCTTCTCCTGAAACTTTGCCCGGAAACGCGCCATGCAGTCAGGCGGCACCGAGAGCGGGGACTCGGACTTGGACAGAGTCGACACACCGGAAGTGGAACTTTTCCCCGACGTGACCCTTCCGACCGGCGCCGAGGTTGAGCGGCCGCCGACGGGCTACGAGTTGCGCCTTCTCGTCCACGAAAGGACGTCGCGAACCCCGAGTCCTTTGTTAAGGTCCAACTGGGATGACGACTCGGAGGCAGAGTCCTTCAAGGACGGAAGGACCGAGGAGGTGGACCGGGAGACCAAGGAGAGGGCGTTCGCCTGGTGTCGGGACTTCCTGTCCGGAGCGTGGAAGACCATCGAGCTGGTGGACTTTCAGATAGGCATCGTCAGGTAATTCTTTCCCGCCCTTCTGTTCGTTTCTGCGAGCTTAAATGCCTACTGAAATGAGATTTTCTTATTTAAACGGGGATAGCAGGTCCAATCTATGTGTCATATTGCCATATTTTTGCTGAAATGATTTAGTAAAGAACATCGACGATAAAGTTCACAACTTTTGGTCGCTAATGAAAAAGCCTTGCCTGTACCGGAAGTAGCAGACGATGTGCACGTGACGTCACGGGTTGTGGAGCTCCTCACATCCGCACATTGTTTACAATCATGGCCACCAGCAGCGACAGCGATTCGGACCGAAAAAGCGACGATTTCCCCATTAATTTGAGCGAGGATTAAATATTTGTGGATGCGGATAGTGAGAGTGAAGGACTAGATGAAAAAAAAGACGAGGGCAGTGGGAGCGATTCAGATGTTATTATACACATTTACTAGGATTATTCTGGAAAATCCCTTATCTGCTTATTGTGTTACTAGTGCAGGGGTCGGTAACCTTTTTGGCTGAGAGAGCCAAAAAGCCAAATATTTAAAAATATATTTCCGTAAGAGCCAAATAATATATTTTTTTTAACACTGAACACAACTAAACATGTGCATTTTTAAGTAAGACCAACATTTCTAGAGTATAATAGGTCTCTTATTCTTTGTAATAATATTGTTATTCTGAAGCTAACTGTGGAGGTGGCGTGGCCTGTGGGCCTGCAGCGACAGGTGCGTAGATGGCCTACCTGGGCCTTGTTATCTAATCACCTGTCGCTCTGTTATAAGCAGCAGCTAGGAGGAGAGACTGGGTCGGGGCTGGAAAAACTATTGCTGGAAAGCATATGAGAGACTTATTGAAAAATAAAACAATAGTGTAACCCTGAAACAGGCTCTCATGTCGGTGCTTGGGGGTCTGAAGAACCCCCAGGAGGACAAGCCCCACACTAACCAATAATAAATAAATAACTTCTTACCATTAAATAAATAAATGATAAATGGGTTGTACTTGTATAGCGCTTTTCTACCTTCAAGGTACTCAAAGCGCTTTGACACTACTTCCACATTTACCCATTCACACACACATTCACACACTGATGGAGGGAGCTGCCATGCAAGGCGCCAACCAGCACCCATCAGGAGCAAGGGTGAAGTGTCTTGCTCAAGGACACAACAGGCATGACGAGGTTGGTACTAGGTGGGATTTGAACCAGTGACCCTCGGGTTGCGCACGGCCACTCTTCCACTGCGCCACGCCGTCCCCGTTAACGCAACTTCTTGAACAGGTGCGGTAGAAAACAGATGGGTGGATTAAAAATGCATGAGAATGTTTTATATTTTGAACATTATTTTTAACACTGTGATTACAAGTGGAATTATTCATTACTTATCGTGTTAAGCAACGTCAGCTCAGATTTATCAGAGAGCCAGATGCAGTCATCAAAAGAGCCACATCTGGCTCTAGAGCCATAGATTCCCTACCCCTGTACTAGTGTTTTAGTGAGATTATAAAGTCATACCTAAAGGTTCGAGGGGTGTGGTGACCGCCAGTGTCTCTGAGGGAAAGCCACAGAGGAGCAAAGAAAGTCACAGCTGCCTCTTTGACAGCTGCAAGAGCAACGACACAAGCTCTGCTCATGTCTACGGTAAGAGCCGACTTAATACCACAATTTTCTCACCGAAACCTGCCGGTTGACATGTGGTAGAGAACCATGTTCGTTTGACCGCTCTGTTCCATATTAAAGCTTCACAACAAACAAGAAAACACAGGCTGTTTTTGTGTTGCTAAAGGCAGCTGAAATACACCACTCTCCCCCAACAGCGTTCTTCTTTGACGTCTCCATTATTAATTGAACAAATTGCAAAAGATTCAGCAACACAGATGTCCAGAATACTGTGTAATTATGCGATTAAATCGGACGACTTTTAGCCGTGAGTGGTGCTGGGATAAAATGTCCACTACAACCAATAACGTCAACTTACGCGTCATCATTCCGGACATTTTCAACAGGACACGAAATTTAAAATTGCAATTTAGTAAACTAAACCGGCCGTATTGGCATGTGTTGCAATGTTAAGATTTCATCATTGATATATAAACTATCAGACTGCGTGGTCGGTAGTAGTGGGTTTCAGTAGGCCTTTAAGTCGTCCGGCATGAGTGACGAGCGTGCAAGGTATCGAGCTAAGAGCTGTCAAGGATGTTTGCCAAGGTAGACATGGCTCACACACACTGGATAGCCTCCAGCCTTGTACAGTTTTAACCTACTAAATATTAAAGACCTACTGAAACCCACTACTACCGACCACGCAGTCTGATAGTTCAGTGTTTTTCAACCACTGTGCCGCGGCACACTAGTGTGCTGTGAGATATTGTCTGGTGTGCCGTGGGAAATTATGCAACTTCACCTAATTTATGCCAAAAATATTTTTTGCAAATCAATAATTATAATCTGCCAATAATGTGCCGTTGATGAGTGTCCGTGCCGTGTAAAACTCGGCAGGGTAACCACGTTAATACTCCATGTCAGTAGGTGGCAGCATTGCTTTGTAAAAGTCGGAATGTGTCGGGTGAGACAAGGATGGTTTGTTGTGAACGTGGACCCTGACTTAAAAAATTGAAAAACTTATTCAGGTGTTACCATTTAGTGGTCAACTGTACGGAATATGTACTGTACTGTGCAATCTAATAATAAAAGTTTCAATCAATCAATCCCGATATACATACCACAGTGGGAGGCAGGGTGAAGGTAATAAAGGTATGTAATGCTTAAACCTTAAATGAAATAAAGGGAAAGGAGAGGCTACGCGAAACGAAAGTCAAACTGAACTGGCTACAAAGTAAACAGAGACAGAATGCTGGACGACAGCAAAAACTTACGACGTCCACAAAGTACATGCGTACGTGACACAACAATCAACAATGTCCACACAAAGAAGGATAGCAACAATGTAGATAGCCTTGCTTGCTAACACAAAGCACATTTTTTAACGCTTTCTGCGTGTGTTGTGCCTCCGGATTTTTTTTATGACAAAAATGTGCCTTGCTTTAAAAAAGGTTGAAAAACACTGTGATAGTTTATATATCAATGATGAAATATTAACATTGCAACACATGCCAATACGGCCTTTTTAGGTTAAATTTCCCACGAAGTATCCTGTTGCAAACGTCGCGGAATGATGACGCGTGCGTGTGATGTCACCGGTTGTAGTGGACATGTTCTTCCAGCCCGATCCAAGCTATAAGTAGTCTGCTTTAATCGCATAATTACACAGTTCTCTGGACATATGTGTTGCTGAATCTTTTGCAATTTGTTCAATTAATAATGGAGAAGTCAAAGAAGAAAGATGTAGGTGGGAAGTGGTGTATTGCAGCTGCCTTTAGCAACACAAACACAGCCGGTGTTTCCTTCTTTACATTCCCGAAGGTAAAGCTTTACTATGGAACAGAGCGGTCAAGCGAACATGGTTCCCGACCACATGTCAACCGGTAGGTTTCGGTGAGAAAATTGTGCTAATAAGTCGGCTCTTACCGTAGACATGAGCGGAGCTTGCGTCCTCCTGCAGCTGCGGACTATTACCTCTTCCCACCGGAGACACTGGTGGTCACCACACCCCTCCGACTTTCAGGTACGACCATATAATCTCACTAAAACACTAGTAACACAATAAGCAGATAAGGGATTTTCCAGAATTATCCTAATAAATGTGTCTAATAACATCTGAATCGCTCCCACTGCCTTTGTCTTTTTTTCCCCCGTTCTAGTCCTTCACTCTCACTATCCTCATCCACGAATCTTTCATCCTCGCTCAAATTAATGGGGAAATTGGCGCTTTCTCGGTCCGAATCGCTCTCGCTGCTGGTGGCCATGATTGTAAACAATGTGAGGCTGCGAGGAGCTCTACAACCAGTGACATCACGCGCACATCGTCTGCTACTTCCGGTACAGGCAAGGCTTTTTTATTAGCGACCAAAAGTTCCGAACTTTATCGTGGATGTTCTCTACTAAATCCTTTCAGCAAAAATATGGCAATATCGCGAAATGATCAAGTATGACACATAAAATGGACCTGCTGTCCCCGTTTAAATAAGAAAATCTCATTTCAGTAGGCCTTTAATAGTAATTGGAGATGTCCGATAATGGCTTTTTTGCCGATATTCCGCTATTGTCCAAGTCTTAATTACTGATATCAAACGATACATATGTATAATGTCGTGAAATTAACACATTATTATGCTTAATTTTGTTGTGATGCCCTGCTGGATGCATTAAACAATATAACAAGGTTTTTTCCAAAATAAATCAACTGAAGTTATGGAAAAAAAATGCCAACATGGCACTGCAATATTTATTATTGAAGTCACAAAGTGCTTTTTTTTTTAAAACTTGCCTCAAAACAGCAGCTTGGAATTTGGGATATGTTCTCCCTAAGAGAGCATGAGGAGGTTGAGGTGGGCGGGGTTGGGAGGAGGCAGGATTTGGGTAGGGGGTAGCAGGATGTGTCTATTGTAGCGTCCCACAAAAGTTAGTTCTACAAGGTTGTTTTTTTTACCTGCACGCTGCCTCCCGCTGTGGTCTGCATATTGGGATCACAACAAGCCATCCTCGTCTCACCCGACACATTCTGACATTTGCAAAGCAATTAACTACTGTACCTGCTGCCACCTACTGACATGGAGTACTACGTGGTTACCCTGCCCAGTTCTACACAGAACAGACACTAAGCAACGGTACATTATTTGCAGATTATAGCTATTGATTTGCAAAAAAAATATTTTTGGGACCATTTGGGTGAAGTTGCATAATTTCCCTATGGCACACCAGACAATATCTCACGGCACACTAGTGTGCCACGGCACTGTGGTTGGAAAAACACTTTGCCCCTGGTTCACAATCATTACCAGAGATGATAAAAACATTTGGAAGGTGTGGTTCCCAAAAAGGGAATAAGCGGTAGAAAATGGATGGGGCGGTTTAGCTCGGTTGGTAGAGTGGCCGTGCCAGCAACTTGAGGGTTGCAGGTTCGATTCCCGCTTCCGCCATCCTAGTTACTGCCGTTGTGTCCTTGGGCAAGACACTTTACCCACCTGCTTCCAGTGCCACCCACACTGGTTTGAATGTAACTTAGATATTGGGTTTCACTATGTAAAGCGCTTTGAATCACTAGAGAAAAAGTGCTATATAAATATAGTTCACATGGATGGATGGGTTAGTGAAAGTCATCGTAGCCTTCAATGCGTCTCAAACAAATTCAAAACCCTCCACCAACTAGATAAAAATCGTGAATGATAAGAAACGTTCTAAAAAAAAATGCAATTCCCGTATTTTAACAGAGTCTTTCAAGTTCACTGCCAGGTTTGACGCTCATAAGAAAAAGGAAGTTAGCTGGCAGCGTTTCCGACAGGACTGCAATCTGTCTGTCACCTAACAAAATAAACCTATTGTCTGCAGGAGAACCGATAAACAATGTAAACAATGGGTAGAAATCTGAATAATTCCAAGAATCTGTGGCTGGAAACACTGACTTTAAACCCGTTAAAAACACGATTAACTTCCATAAAAGATGCATTTGCTTGTTATTAGTACACCCTGAGATGGATCTGTGATTGGCGGTAACATCAATTTTCATGCAGCATTTTTTTGTCTACCACATTTTCTCGACTGGGTCCTGAGAATGAATGTCACTGTCACTGTGTCATAGGTCAACTCAAGACATGTGATGATGAGCACTTCTGCAATCAGTCAACAGTTATCTGAATGGAGGTCTTCATGTCATAAGATTGTAGCACAAAGTTTTCTTGCAGATAAAAGTCAAGGTGAATAGACACAAAAAGTTATGTACGCTAACATCAATCAATCAATCAATGTTTACTTATATAGCCCTAAATCACTAGTGTCTCAAAGGGCTGCACAAACCACTACGACATCCTCGGTAGGCCCACATAAGGGCAAGGAAAACTCACACCCAGTGGGACGTCGGTGACAATGATGACTATGAGAACCTTGGAGAGGACGAAAGCAATGGATGTCGAGCGGGTCTAACATGATACCGTGAAAGTTCAATCCATAATGGATCCAACACAGTCGCAAGAGTCCAGTTCAAAGCGGATCCAACACAGCAGCGAGAGTCCCGTTCACAGCGGAGCCAGCAGGAAACCATCCCAAGCGGAGGCGGATCAGCAGCGCAGAGATGTCCCCAGCCGATACACAGGCGAGCAGTACATGGCCACCGGATCGGACCGGACCCCCTCCACAAGGGAGAGTGGGACATAGGAGAAAAAGAAAAGAAACGGCAGATCAACTGGTCTAAAAAGGGAGTATATTTAAAGGCTAGAGTATACAAATGAGTTTTAAGGTGAGACTTAAATGCTTCTACTGAGGTGGCATCTCGAACTTTTACCGGGAGGGCATTCCAGAGTACTGGAGCCCGAAATGAAAACGCTCTATAGCCCGCAGACTTTTTTGGGGCTTTGGGAATCACTAATAAGCCGGAGTCCTTTGAACGCAGATTTCTTGCCGGGACATATGGTACAATGACAACTATAACATGACTATAAAGCTATGCAGGTAAAATCATACCTGATCTAGGGTGGTACAGTGTAGCGGTACTGGTGTAGTACTGGTACCAATGAATCCAAAACGGTACTATACTTTGTTGGAAAAGTACCAGTTCTCTATATTTTATGTATTTATTTATTTTTTAACAGGCATAACGGTGTATCGTCACGTGGTGACATTGCTGGTTTTATGTGCAGAGGAGCATGTTGGGCAGCGCGCACACACAGAGTACTTACAGGCAGACACAGTGTGTAGACAGAAAAGGGAGAATGGACTCATTTTGGTGTCAAAAGTAAAGATAAAGGTGAAGTTATAACACTGAAGCACCCTCAGGAAGAGGTGCTTTAAGACATGGCCAGCTAGCTAGCAGCCAACATCCATCCACAGTGTTTTAGCTACTTCTAAATCACGAATCCTGGCCTCCATGGCGACAAATAAAGTAAGTTTCTTACAAGTAAGATTATCACTGGATAGTTAAACATGCTTAACTACATACAATAGCTCACCGATGTCACAATGTAAACAAATGCCATGGGCGTATCTACACTTGACATCCATTGTAATGATACCAAGTACAAGAGCGTATCTAGTCGATACTACTATGATTACATCGATATTTTTTATCGTCACAAAGTATTTTTTCCTTTTTAAAAAAATTCATATTATGTTTATAAAATCAGTAAATATGTCCCTGGACACATGAGGACTTTGACTATGACCAATGTATGATCCTGTAACTCAGGGGTAGGGAACCTATGGCTCTAGAGCCAGATGTGGCTCTTTTGATGACTGCATCTGGCTCTCGGATAAATCTGAGCTGACATTGCTTAACACGATAAGAAATGAATAATTCCACTTGTTATCACAGTGTTAAAAATAACGTTCAAAATATAAAACATTCTCATGCTTTTTTATCAAGAAGTAATTTATTTATTATTGGTTAGTGTGGGAATTGCCATCCTTGGGGTTCTACAAACCACCAAGAGCCCGTTTTAGGGTTACAATATTGTTTTATTTTATTTTTCTCTCAGTTGCTTTCCAGCAATTGTCTTTTTCTCTTTCGTCCTCACTCGCGCTCTGGCTCCAGCCTCAATCCCGTCTCTCGTCCTGGCTGCTGCTTATAACAGAGGGACAGATGATTAGATAACAAGGCCCAGGTGGGCCCTCTACGCACCTGTCGCTGATTTCGAGGCCGGTCCTGGCAACATCCCGCTTTGCTGCAGGCCCGCAGGCCACGCCTCCTCCACAGTTAACTTCAGAATAACAATGTTTTTACAAAGAATAAGAGAATAAAATGGAAATGTTGGTCTTACTTAAAAATGCACGCGTTTAGTTGTGTTTAGTGTTAAAAAAAAATATTATATGGCTCTTAGGGAAATACATTTTAAAATATTCGGCTTCTTGGCTCTCTCAGCCTAAAAGGTTCCCGACCCCTGCTATAACTACTTGGTATCGGATCGACACCTAAATGTGTGGTATCATCCGAAACTAATGTAAAGTATAAAAGAAGGGAAGAATAAGTGATTATTACATTTTAACAGAAGTGTAGATAGAACATGTTATAACAGAAAATATACAGATATTAACAGTAAATGAAGAAGTAGATTAATAATCCATTTTTACAGTTTGTCCCTCATAATGTATACAAAATAATAGGTAGATAAAAGACGCAATATGTCACTGCATACGTCAGCAGACTAATTAGGAGTCTTTGTTTACTTACTACCAAAAGACAAGTTGTGTAGTTTATTTAAGGACTAAATTACAATAATACATTTATGTACCATGTACCCTAAGATTTTTTTGTTCATATAAAAACAATAATGACATTTTTTGTGGTCCCCTTTCTTTAGAAAAGTATCAAAACCCATTTTTCTACTAGTACTAAAGTATTGGTATGGGGACAACCCTCACCTGATGTCTATTAATGAAGATGATGCCTCCTGAATGTCTGAGGTGTAATCCTCTGTGTTTATTGTCGTTTTACAGCGGTGGGCTCAGTAATCTGCTGTACCTGTGCGTCTTGCCTGAAAATGTAAAAACTGTAGGAGGGGAGCCTCGCCAGGTGCTCCTCAGAGTCTACGGCGCCATCCTTCAGGTACGTCAAAAAACCACGGAGAACCACCCGAATTTCAATATGAAAGCGATTATGAGGGTAATGATAGTTTGTGTTACAGGGGGTGGACTCTTTGGTATTGGAGAGCGTCATGTTCGCCATACTGGCAGAACGTACTCTAGGGCCCAAACTGTACGGCATCTTCCCAGAAGGCCGCCTGGAGGAGTATATTCCTGTATGTTTGAACACCTGTTTCGTATCAGTCTGTTAATTAGATTCCAGTTCAGTGCACAGAAGCCCAAAAGCAGGGAAGTTGTCACGTTGTGTAAATGGTGAATAAAAAGAGAATACAATGATTTGCAAATCCTTTTCAACTTATATTCCATTGAATAGACCGCAAAGACAAGATGTTTTTGCAAATATTAGCTCATTTAGGATTTGATGTCTGCAAAATTTTTCTAAAAAGCTGGCACAAGTGGCAAAAAAGACTGAGAAAGTTGAGGAATGCTCATCAAATCCCCCGCCTAGTACCAACGTCGTCATGTCCGTTGTGACCTGAGCAAGACACTTCACCCTTGCTCCTGATGGGTGCTGGTTAGCGCCTCGCATGGCAGCTCCCTCCATCAGTGTGTGAATGTGTGTGTGAATGGGTAAATGTGGAAGTAGTGTCAAAGCGCTTTGAGTACCTTGAAGGTAGGAAAGCGCTATACAAGTACAACCCATTTACCATTTAATACTAATTTGGAACATCCCACTGGTGAACAGGCTAATTGGGAACAGGTGGGTGCCATGATTGGGTATAAAAGCAGCTTCCATGAAATGCTCCGTCATTCACAAACAAGGATGGGGGGAGGGTCACCACTTTGTCAACAAATGACAAGCAAATTGTTTAAGAACAACATTTCTCAACCGGCTATTGCAAGGAATTTAGGGATTTCAACATCTACGCTCTGTAATACCATCAAAAGGTTCAGAGAATATGGAGAAATTACTGCACGTAAGCCATAATATTACGGACCTTGGATCCCTCAGGCGGTGCTGCATCAAAAAGCGACATCAGTGTGTAAGGGATATCACCAGATGGACTGGGGAGCACTTCAGAAAACCACTGTCAGTAACAACAGTGAAGTGAAGTTAATTATATTTATATAGCGCTATACATAGTGAAACACAATATCTAAGTTACATTTAAACCAGTGTGGGTGGCACTGGGAGCAGGTGGGTAAAGTGTCTTGCCCAAGGACACAACGGCAGTGACTAGGATGGCGGAAGCGGGAATCGATCCTGCAACCCTCAAGTTGCTGACACGGCCAATCTACCAACCGAGCTACGCCGCTACAGTTGGTCGCTACATCTGTAAGTGCAAGTTAAAACTGTTCAATGCAAAGCCAAAGCCTTTTATCAACAACACCCAGAAACACTTCGCTGGGCCCGAGCTCATCTAAGATGGAGAAGTGTTCTGTGGTCTGACGAGGCCACATTTCCAATTGTTTTTGGAAACTATGGACGTCGTGTCCTTCGGACCAAAGAGGAAAATAACCATCCGGACTGTTATAGTGTAAAAGGCAGCATCTGTGATGGTATGGGGGTGTATTAGTGCCCGAGGCATGGGTAACTTCCACATCTGTGAAGGCACCATTAATGCTGAAAGGTATTTATAGGGAACCCACGCATTCACGGGGAGAACATGCAAACTCCACACAGAAAGATCCCGAGCCTGGATTTTAACCCAGGACTGCAGGACCAAAAACATGCACCTGGGGATAGGTTGATTGGCAACACTAAATTGGCCCTGGTGTGTGAATGTGAGTGTGAATGTTGTCTGTCTATCTGTGTTGGCCCTGCGATGAGGTGGCGACTTATCCAGGGTGTACCCCGCCTTCCGCCCGATAGTAGCTGAGATAGGCGCCAGCGCCCCCTGCGACTCCAAAGGGGAATAAGCGGTAGAAAATGGATGGATGGATGGGTATTTATAGGTATTGGAGCAACCTTATCATGGACGTCCCTGCTTATTTCAGCAAGACAATGCCAAGCCATGTGTTACAACAGCGTGGCTTCGTAGTAAAATAGTTTTTGATTGATTGAAACTTTTATTATTAGATTGCACAGTACAGTACATATTCCGTACGATTGACTACTAAATGGTAACACCCCAATAAGTTTTTCAACTTGCTTAAGTCGAGGTCCACGTTAATCAGTCATGGTAAAGTAAAGAGTGCAGGTATTAGACTGGCCTGCTTGTAGTCCAGACCTGTCTCCCATTGAAAATGTGAGGTGCAATATGAAGGCTAAAATATCAGAAGGGAGACTATTGAAGAACTTATGCTGTACATTAAGCAAGAATGGGAAACAATTCCACTTCAAATATGTGTCTCCTCAGTTCCTAAACCTTTACTGGGTGTTCTTAAAAGGAAAGGCCATGTAACACAGTGGTAAAAATGCACCTCTGACAACTTTTTTGCAATGTGTTGCTGCCATTAATTTCTAAGTTCATGATCATTCGCAAAAATATATATAGTTTCTCAGTGTGAACATGAAATATCTTGTTTTTGCAGTCTATTCAATTGAATATAAGTTGAAAAGGATTTCAATCAATCAATCAATGTTTACTTATATAGCCCTAAATCACTAGTGTTTGTTGTATTCTCTTTACACAACGTTCACTGCTTTTGTAGCTGCTGAACAAACAATTGAAGAAGACAGACTCCCAGATACGTTGAATGTTTTGTTCCAGAACACCCGCATGTGCACCAGTCAACTCTCAGAACCCAACATCTCCGCCGAGATTGCCACCAAGATGGCGCGGTTTCACAAAATGGTTATGCCTTTTAACAAAGAGCCCACGTGGCTCTTCAGCACCATTAACAGGTAAACACTGGCCCTTCTCTCCCATCGTTCTCATCACATATTTATTCTCAGCTTCTTGTGCCCCACCAGGTACATGGACCAGGTGATGGCCTTGACCTTTACACGTGACGCCCATGTGAAGAAGTACAAGAAGCTGATGAAGCTCAACCTGCCAACTGAGCACAAGAACCTCCGGTGGGTTGACTCCCTTTTTATTCCATCACTTGGAGTTATCTATTGAAATGTTTAGCATGAATCATGTATATACGCAGTTTAATCATGTTTTAGACAAACTTTAATGATCCACAAGGGAAATTATTCAACACAGTAGCTCAGTAACAAAGGATGGAAAGTGTCAGGATGGAAAGGACAATGCAGGTATAAAATAGACTAAAACTGTTGACTGTACATGCTCCTTCACCATCACCACTAGTTGTACCTGCAGGTTGTTATACGGTCAGTCATCAGGTCAATGCGTTCAAAGACTGTTGCGCTCGCGGGAAAATTTCAGTCCAAAATAAACTATATATAAAACGCCTATCAGGTTTAGAGA
>NC_084613.1:81660290-81667790 GCF_033978795.1 Nerophis ophidion
TTAAACTAAAACAAAAAAAAAATACCAACATACCTGTTTTATTATAGCTGAGTTGAGATTTTTTTGTGGGTTTATTTTAGGGGCTTTGATTTCGGAAACCATTTCTGCGAGTGGATGTATGACTACACCTACAACAAGTGGCCCTTCTACAAGGCCACACCAGAGGATTACCCCAGCAGGGACCAACAGGTCAGTCATTTCAACAAAAGACCTGGACGGAACCAAAATAAAAATAACTTCACTTTCCCGGTAGAGAATCACGTGTGAATTTGACATCAACAAGGACTCTTAAAGGGGAACTGCACTTTTTTGTCATTTTGCCAATCATTCACAATCCTTATGCAAGCCAGGAAAACATGTTTTTCTCTAAATAGTGAACAACTGCTAGCAAGAGGCAGCTAAATGCAGGTAATAGGCAGTAGGGTTGTCCCGATACCAATATTTTGGTACTGGGACCAAAATGTATTTCTATACTTTTCGGTACTTTTCTAAATAACAAAATTTCATTACTGTCTTTCTTTGAACAAAAAAACCTTAGGGTCCATTAAACATATGTTTATTATTGTAATTTTGTCCTTGAATAAAATAGTGAACATACTCTACAACTTGTCTTTTAGTAGTAAGTAAACAAACAAAGACTCCTAATTAGTCCGCTGAAGTATGCATATCGTGTCATTTATCATTTATTATGTCAACATTAATGAGGGACAAACTGTAAAAAAGTATTATTATATACTAGTTCAAAAAAAGGGGAAATAACTGAAAGCATGTTGTATATTCTAGTTTCTTCAAAATAGCCACCCTTTGCTCTGATTAGTTTTTTACAGGAAATAGTCAATACTTATGTAAAAATTTGTGTGTATGTGTGTGTATATATATGTATATATATGTAATTTCGCCTGGGGCGGTTTAGCTCGGTTGGTAGAGCGGCCGTGCCAGCAACTTGAGGGTTGCAGGTTCGATTCCCGCTTCTGCCATCCTAGTCACTGCCGTTGTGTCCTTGGGCAAGACACTTTACCCACCTGCTCCCAGTGCCACCCACACTGGATTGAATGTAACTTAGATATTGGGTTTCACTATATAAAAGCGCTTTGAGTCACTAGAGAAAAAGCGCTATATAAATATAATTCACTTCACTTCACTTCACTAATGACTTCACTTCACTAATGACTTCACTAAAACTAATGACTCAGTCATTAGTTTTTGTGATTATTCCATCTTGTTTTGAAAGCTCCTTCGGTTAATCCTACGTACGTGTCGGATGTGTTAATGTCCTTGCGTGTTACCTTTGCTTGGTAAACGACTGATGTCTGTAAGCACCCTCCGTTGAGAGGGCAATCAGGTTCTTGCGACAGTTACATTCCTTATTGGTTTCAGAGTCGTTTAGTCTGGGGGTGGGCAGTCCTTTTGCAATTGCTTTGTTGTGGTTTGAAATAATTTGTTGTATGTTATTCATACAGCTGTAGCTCAATTTAATGTTGTTCTTGTTGAATATTTTTCTTAGGGTGTTGCCTTTGGGGAAGTGTTTGTCGATCAGAGTGAGGAACTTGTGGCCGATATTGGTTGAGACGTTTTTGCTGAATGGCGGATTGTACCAGATGATGTTGTTTCGTTTTCTGCTCTTTTTTGGTTGGTTTCCTGGAGTGGGTTCATAGGTGAGGGTGAAGTTGTATCCACTTTCATCAAGTGCTTTCTGGTACGGAGGTTGCTTGGTCGAATTCAGCTTTGCTAGATGACAGCATCGATAGCCTTTTATTAATTCCGGAAGGTATTCTTTTCGTGGTGGTGGGTGGGTGGTTGCTGTCATGGTGCACGTATTGGAGTGTTGTGTTGGGTTTCATGAAACCCAACACAACACTCCAATACTCCAACAACACTCCAATAATTTCACAAAACCTGATTGCCCTATCAACGGAGGTTGCTTACAGACATCAGTCGTATACCAAGCAAAGGTAACACGCAAGGACATTAACACATCCGACACGTACGTAGGATTAACCGAAGGAGCGTTCAAAACAAGATAGAATAATCACAACGCCTCCTTTAGAAACCAGACTTTGCGGAATTCTACAGAACTCAGCAAACACATTTGGAACCTCAAAGACAATAATGTTGAATATTCAATAACATGGCAAATTCTTGCATCCAGCACACCTTACAACAGTGGTAATAAAAGATGCAACCTATGCTTAAAAGAGAAACTGTTTATTATATATCATCCAGAACTATCATCCCTCAACAAGCGCAGTGAAATCATTTCAACATGCCGCCACAGACGGAAACACCTCCTAGGTAACACATGAGCCAATCACCACGCCCCTACGCCTGCCTGTACCCACCCACTCTGTGCCCTATATAAACCATTGTATGTGAATGCTTCCATTAAAATCTCCTGATGATTGAGGGAACCCCTCATGAAACAGTTCTGTAGAGATGAAGTAATCTTGTGATTTTTTCCACACCTACATGTTGCGCTCTACCACGGTATCGAGCACTATTCTCTGGATAATCCAATCAAGACATATATATATGTATATATATATATATATATATATATATATATATATATATACATACACACACGTGTGTGTGTGTGTAATCAAATGGTCTGTCTTTTAACAGCACCTACTCGTGGAAATTCTAGCAAACTCTGAACGTTTTTGTAAATCGATTGTATTTTGTTAGTTGGAATGAAAGAAGCTATACCCTTTTCATAAAAATCACATTTGGTATTTGATTGTTGTTATTTTTCAGCTGATATTCATCAGAAGTTACTTGGGGGAGCTGAGAAGAGTAGGAGGAAGTGGCGACGACAGTGTGGACCAAAGGCAGATAGAGGACATGATCATTGAAGCCAACAGGTACCAGGTGCCGTCACATCAGCATCTTAGACTTCTACTGATGCATGTGGGCCTCACCTTTGTGCAGGTATGCTCTGGCATCACACTTCCTGTGGGGCCTGTGGTCCATCATCCAAGCAAAGCTCTCCAAGATTGAGTTTGGCTACATGGTAAGCATGCTGGTGTTGTTTTGAAAGACCGGTCTTGACAGTCAGTCCCTGTCATTGTTTACCAGGACTACGCCCAGTGCCGCTTTGACGCCTACTTCAAGCAGAAGAAACTCTTCTCCTAAACATCTCCTTGCACTCCTCTGGATGGATTCTACCTTTTTTTCCATCCGAGTCCTTCATCAAACTTTCCCATATTTCAATATTAATGACAACTATGTTGGCGTCCAGGTGAAGCAGGGCTGAAAAAGAAAAAGGTAACCCCAAAGTTTCTGTGCTTTACTTCTGTGGACCACTTTCTGTCATGTGCGTCAGGATTTTAAACGTTTTTTTGGGAGTTTCAAGCTAACTCGCTTCCTTTCACGGTTATTCCGTCCAAAATGTGCGGGCAGCTGCACCTACCAGATGAAGAAAAGAACTCTGATTGCACTCAAATCAAAAGCCTTCTACTATTTAGTGGCTTGACGGTTTTGTATGATGGACTTTTAGGGCCACACTGGGTAATATTTCATAAACTGCAGGAATAAGAATTCAATTTTATGAGAATTAAAGTATTGCCAAAAATGTGTAACTTTAAATGACATAACTATTAAAACATATATTTGGAATTTTAAATAAAAATTGTGATAACAGTTCCTAATTTTACTAGTTAATTAATCAATCAATCAATCAATCAATGTTTACTTATATAGCCCTAAATCACTAGTGTCTCAAAGGGCTGCACAAACCACTACGACATCCTCGGTAGGCCCACATAAGGGCAAGGAAAACTCACACCCAGTGGGACGTCGGTGACAATGATGACTATGAGAACCTTGGAGAGGAGGAAAGCAATGGATGTCGAGTGGGTCTAACATGATACTGTGAAAGTTCAATCCATAATGTCGAGCGGGTCTAACATGATATTGTGAAAGTTCAATCCATAATGGATCCAACACAGTCGCGAGAGTCCAGTCCAAAGCGGATCCAACACAGCAGCGAGAGTCCCGTTCACAGCGGAGCCAGCAGGAAACCATCCCAAGCGGAGGCGGAACAGCAGCGAATTAAAAAAAAAAGTGTTTCTGTAATATAATGATCATACAGCTATGCTAAATGTGATCTAGCTACCTAAATTCACATAGGAAGTGCTTTTTTTTTAATGGACTGTTTACGTTGTTGAAATAATGACTTTTCTTATATAATTTTAACAATTGTTTTTTTTAAATATATGAGTTATTAAAGGTAGTTTTTTTTTAAAATAACAGGTTTTGATTGGAAACATAATTAGATTAGATTAGATGGATTAGATTATACTTTATTCATTCCGTCAGGAGAGTTCCTTCAGGAAAATTACAATTTTCAGCACAATCCCATTCAAGATCAGACAAACATTACAGGGAGACAGAACAGGATCGCTGACGGGTCTGCCGGCTTCCAGCGCCCCTTACAAAAAAAAGATGAGATACAGGTAAACGGGGGGGGGGAACAGAAGATTAAAATGAAATTTAAAAAAATCGGTCTTAGCCTGGGCCTTGGAGAGGGGGTGCAGACGGAGGCCAAGGGGAAAAAATTTTGTATATATATATATATATATATATATATATATATATATATATATATATATATATATATATATATATATGGTCAAGCATGAAAATATTCATACCGTGCTAATTGAGAAAAACAGCAATATACATATATATATATATATATATATATGTATATTGCTGTTTTTCTCAATATGGCAGCGTTATTCTCATAACAGTAGGTCTTGTTTTAATTGTAATTGAGTCTTTAAATCCCTTCTCGTCTGGCCAAAGTCTACTTTGACATTTCTAAACAACATTACATGACATTATAGTAACATAACTGCAGAAATGTTGAGCGCAAGTATAGAACGTCGTGCTGCTTCGTGAGCCTTGTGTTGCAATGTAAGTTACCCACTTAATGTCATCACATTTTTAACACGACTTTGTTTGTTGAGCTTTCTATGATTTGTCTTCCGTCTTTCTATTTATTTAATTTGTATTTTTTTGGGGATAACAGAAACGACACTATCTGCACTAAAAGGAAATATAAAATGTAGTTGTGGCTGTTTTGCTTTCACAATAAAAGGTGTATTGAAAGTGATACCGCATATCTGTCACGTAATTGAGTGCTTAATTGTGTTGAATGTTTTTTTATATATATTTCTTGACATATTACTTGTGAGGTCAAGTTTCATGCCAGCCCGTCCCACTTCGTAAGTCCAAAAATAGGCCCAGCTCAGCCTCAACCAACTGGAGCTTTCTTTTTTTCCATAACAAACAAGAAGTTGGCTTCAGCGCACTATTGGACAACATGACATTCCTTTGAGCCTTCGGTCTCTCTTTGCAACTGTCAAGATGGGAAATGAGGATTTTTTTTTTTCCATTTGGTCTTTTTTGACGGTTTCTGAAGGCATGGGGCGTTAAATTTAGCATCTGCAGCTACGCACGGGCTACATTTCTATTAATTTCATGGGCTGCCGTTGCATTTAAACGCCATCTGAAATGAATCCTTTAAGGAAGTGTTTGGGGAAACTGTTGGAGTGGATCGGCATGTGGATGAAATGTGGTCTGATGAGACTTTGCAGGGTTTTTGCAAAAGCCGGTGCTTTGCCAAGTAGAGCATCCTGCCAATCCACACCTGAGGAGTGGACAAGCAGCATGGCGCTTCGCACGTATGACGTAGGCGGTCAAAGCATGGTCACGGTCCAGACCAGCACACACACCTTCTATGTGAGTACCACCGGATCCTGCAAAATGTACCAAGAAAGCGTGTTTGATTCATTGAAATGTCAACGTCAGGTGGACCTCGAAGGGCTTTCTGACTGTAGCCAGTATTTTCGAGCGCTGTCCCAGTCTGGAATGAAGGAGACGGAGGATCGCCTTGTCTGCTTGGACCACGTGTCTTCATCCGCCTTTTATGGTCTCCTGGAGTTTTACTTCCACCACACCTTTAGGACACCGCCGGAGGAAGAGCTAGGCCCACATATACAGGTGACATGCAGGTTCATTTCGTAGGAAATAATGCACTTTAACTAGCTACTTTAATTACAATGTTTAAATTGTAAATAAAAAGAGAATACAATGATTTGCAAATAATTTTCAATTTATATTCAATTGAATAGACTGCAAAGACAAGATATTTCATTTTCACACTGAGAAACTTTGTTATTTTTTGCAAATAATCATGATGGCAGCAACACATTGCAAAAAAGTTGTCACAGGGGCATTTTTACCAGTGTGGTACATGGCCTTTCCTTTTAACAACACTCAGTAAAGGTTTGGGAACTAAGGGGTCACATTCTTTCCCACTTTTTGCTTGATGTACAGCTTAAGTTGTTCAACAGTCTTCTGCTATTTTAGGCTTCACACATTTTCAATGGGAGACGAGTACCCGCACTCTTTTATTATAAAGCCACACTGTTGTAACAAGTGGTTTGGCATTGTCTTGCTGAAATAAGCAGGGGCGTCCATGATAACGTTGCTTGGATGGCAACATATGTTGCTCCAACACCTGTATGTACCTTTCAGCATTAATGGTGCCTTCACAGATGTGGTAGTTACCCATGCCTTGGGCACTAATTTCTTATCACAGATGCTGGCTTTTCGACTTTGTGCCTACAACAGTCTGGATGATTATTTTACGCTTTGGTCCACAGTTTCCAAAAACAATTTAAAATGTGGACTCGTCAGAGCACAGAACACTTTTTCACTTTGCATTAGTCCATCTTACATGAGCTTGGGCCGGGCGAAGCGTTTCCGGGTGTTGTTGATAAATGGCTTTGGCCTTGCCTTCGAGAGTTTTAAATTGCACTTACATATGTAGTGGCCAACTGTAGTTACTGAGAGTGGTTTTCTGAAGTCCATGTGGTGATATCCTTTTTACACTGATGTCGCTTTTTGATGATTTTAGATGAGCATTCTTTTTAATCACTTTTGCCAGCTTTTTTTAAACATGTATCAGGCGTCAAATTCCAAATGAGCTAATATTTGCAAAAAAATAAAGTATTCCAGTTGGAACGTTAAATATCTTGTCTTTGCAGTCTTTTCAATTGACTATAATTTTAAAAGGATTTGCAAATCATTGTATTCTATTTTAATTTACCATTTACACAACGTGACAACATCACTGCTTTTGTACTTAATGACATTTTTCACACCTGGAGGGTAAGTAGGAGGTTTAACGAATCGAGCTTAAACCTGAGTTGATTTACCCCAAGATGGTAAACTATTTATCAAATGTTTGTAAATCCAAACAATTTCCATAAAATCAAATATATTTTTTAATTTGACTAACAAGTTAATCTTATTTTAATTTCACATTTTAGTCTTTTTTTGTTGTAATTATACAGGTGAAACTCTAAAAATGTGAATTTTGTGCAAAAGTCCATTAAAGTCAGCAATTCAACTTGAAATGTGAGACTAATATGTGATATTAACTATCTACATGCAGAGTGAGATATGATCATAAAACTCCACATTGGAGAT